>NC_056728.1:510527224-510707224 GCF_019279795.1 Protopterus annectens | reverse complement strand
GTGTGAGTCTTGGAACATGTATGGGGACCTATAGCAGGCTACAACCTGAACCACTGTCTTACCCAATGTCAGGTACACCTGCAGGATCTGTAATGCATAATATCGGTCTACCATTCTGGAGGTGTGTGCATCCTTTATGAATATGAAAATACCACCACATTTGGAGCTTAAGTCCATGTTCTGCAGCCAAAAGTTGTGGAATTAATTATAGGCTGGTACTGCAGGGGTGCTTCTTGCTGTCTTTAACCAAGTCTCTGTTACAGCACAGATGTCATTGTTCCTCATTTTAAGGAATACTTCCAGTGAGTGAATTTCCAGATTTAGAATTCCAGTGTGCACCAGCATGACCCTCTGATTGCATGTCTATGTAGCGGTCATACATTTCTGTATATTTATGTATATATATATATATATATATATATATATATATATATATATATATATATATATATATACATCTTTAACTTCTGATACATTGTCTCCATTCTACAATCTAAGGCAACTAGCCCATGCCATGATTTACTGACATGCTGAACAAAGTTTTACTTATGCTGTTACCGCACTTGGCATCTTGAAAATTCTTCATGAACTTGATACAATGTCATGAAGGTCTTACATAGTATTTTAGTTTGCAT
This sequence comes from Protopterus annectens, assembly GCF_019279795.1. Taxonomy (NCBI): domain Eukaryota; kingdom Metazoa; phylum Chordata; order Ceratodontiformes; family Protopteridae; genus Protopterus; species Protopterus annectens. The sequence goes on along the minus strand of NC_056728.1, from coordinate 510,706,589 downwards.
ATGTAGTCATGCCTCTTTTTATGAAACTATGTACTTTCTGTAATATATCATAGCATCAGGACAGTGCCTCGCCCTCACTATGAGCTCCTCTGCAATTTGACCCTTATCAGTATCAATATTTTATGGTGATTATCTTACTTTCAGCCTGTTTTCCTGAAAAATATAAGAAAAAAGTAACAAATATCATTCCATCAGCTTAGGCAACAAACACAGACAGAATTATTGAACCAGACAAAAGACATCTTCATGAATTAAGAGAAGAGTCTTGCTTTGTCACCATTTCCACAGTATTATAAATTAGTGAATATACATTCTATAATGCTTTGACCATGTGGAAAAATGGTTATCTTGAAGACAGACTTTGTTATAATTTTGCCATGGAGAATTTTACACTAAGATACTTTCTTCAGTGGGGCTACACATAGCCTTCTGCAAGGATTACTTCTATTAATGTTGATAGGTAATGTGCAACTTAATTTGTGCCTGTTTAGGATCTCCACAGAGCTCTTTGTAAAGGTCATTATGTACGGTGATTTGTAATAAACTTCCTTTGTTGCCACCTTGACCTTGACCTTCACACTTATGATACAGTGCTGCTGTGATCTTTTTTGCATTACCAACAAGTGCTAATTCCATAAAGACATGCACGACTGAATTTCCTTTATATAAAAATAATTCACAAATAAAAATGATGTGTACTGAATCTTACTTGAAGTGGTTGACAAAAATGCTTATAGTATACTACATTGAACCTCTTGAGTTTCTTCTGGAGTTGTTTTCATAATCATCTGAGTTTTGCACTCCTTTTTTTCATTTTATTTGTCTGTCTTCCATTTTAGTCAACTTATTTTGAAACAACTGTATTTTCTATTTCACTCATGGCAAGTTTTCAGCTGTAGAATTTTGGTGCAGTATTATTGATTATTGTTTAAAATTTATTAGGTCTGCTCTTCTAGTGATTTCATTAACCCAAAACTTTAATATTATCCATCTTGAGAAAATTATTACTGAGATTTCTCATTTGACTCAGTTTACAATGAAGTCTGAGTTCTTTCTAATGAAATGTCTTGACATACTAGAGCATTGTATAATATTTCATAATTGTGATTAGACTGCTTAATTTGAGATTGTCTAGCAGTTTAAATGCATTATTTATTGCATTTAATACTAATTCAACTTGATCCAATTTATTATATAGCTATCTTACAACTTTATAATGAAGAATGGATAACAGGATACTAATACTTTTAAAATGATTCATCTGTCAATGAAATTTAGTAGACAAAAATGTTTATTACTTCTTCCGATTGGTTTAAATAGCTAATGGAAAACTTATTGCAAATACTTGATGATTCTGCATATACATGGTAGCACTTGTTCATGTGAGTTATATGTGTTTTGTGATATTCCTTGCAAGTCAGAGTCATTGAAAAACAAGTCTTTCTGTCTCACTTGATTTTTCAGGAACAGGTAAAATTAAATTTGAACAGTAAATTAATGTTTTCTACATTGTAGCTCACTTTTTTCAGTTTGGCTCTTAGCTGAGATGCTTTTTTCTTTTGCGGTATCTGCAAGACTTTTCTGTATCAAAGTGATATTCTTGTCAGGTGTTCATTTCTTCCTTTATCCTAGACATATTATTTTTATTTATACATTTTTAACAAGATAAGCCAACTGAACATAAAATGCACTTTTCAAGGGTGACCATAAAGCACTATCAGGTCAACTGACATGTTCACTGACACAGGAGCAACTTGATGTAGCAGGAACCAAATGTTGTATCCTGGCCTACATCACAACTTTAAGCAAATCGCCAGCCATTTTGTATGCATTATTGATACTCTAAATCATTCAGATAAGTGTGGTATGTGAGTGAGTTATTAGATGCACATGTGTGATAGACTTTTAGACTTCAGTTTTTACCTTTCATCCATTGTTATCCAGGCTATGCTTTTGCTGCTCCTAACACTGAATAAGATAAAGCAAGTATTGGAGAAGAAAATAATTTAATTAAATTAGATGTTGGTTTAGGGATGTCTGGCACACATGATTCTGGGTGCCCATTTGTATTCTGAGGACTGCATCTACAAAGATCATAATCATCGACCAGCATGTTTTTGGAAGGTTGATGGAAACCACTGTAAGTGGAAAAAACATGTGCAGACTCTGTGCACAAAGAGTTACAGCAGGGCTGATAAACTCAGCAGGAAGACGTACCAGATCTACCACAGTATTAGAAAACAGGAACAGCATGCAGACATAATAAAAGATCAAGATGAAACCATAGCTTCTGCCCGTGTAGACAGAACAAAAGATAAGTGTTGATCCCCAGACACTAATGTCAGCAGAGTCTTATTGAATGAGTGACTGTCCTATCCAGTTCAACTATGAGTCATCAAGTTAAATGTTGGTGAGTTTGCATATGGAGGAAAATCATAAGTCATAACCTCATCAACGTTAAATTTAAAAAAATATATATTTTTTGTAGGTGACAATTCCCCCACCCTGCAAACTAAGTGTGGGTGGGGGCAAATGCCCACTCCCCTAACTTATATATCTAACAATACCATGGTTACAGAAACATGATGAATGGGATAAATTTCTCGCCTATCCCCAAAAAATAAATAAATAAAAAATAATCACTGTTGGTCATTGCAAGATGTCTTATTTGCAATATTTTGTTTGTTGTTTTAATAAAAGTCATCTGTTTTATATGCACAGGGCTACTTTTGGTTTAGCTTAGCCATTTCTATTCAACCAGTTATTCTTTGGGGCAAATCTTCTAGTCCATGGAATTTGCAGATGTTAGTTGTTATTAAGTGTTTTCAAAAGGAAACAAATTATGTTTTCTTTCGTGATTTCCTAGTGATTTGGTATTGGCGAATTTCTTTGGGTTGTGTGTTGTTTTGGGGGAGGGAGAATGAATGTTTACAGCTGGAATTCCTGATACGCACGTGCGTGCGCGTGCACACACACACACACACACACACACACACACACACACACACACACACACACACACACACACACACACACACACACAACATATACATATTAATAGATGAGATATGTAATGCATTCTTTCTCTGATGGGGCACTAATAGGCATTTGTTAGTATAGTGTTTTTTCCACTTGATGCACAGCATACCAATTTTCTTGCTGAAGTTTTGTTGATGATCAGGAAAACATTAATATGTTCCTCATCTCAAAAGAAATAAAAACAAAGATACACTGTTGGATTTAGCAACAGTTTTTCTGTTGAGTAGGAGATTTTACAGAAAGAGCAGTAGAACGCAGAGTGGGAGAGCATGACTGCAGAAAGATGAAGGCTGACAAAGTGTGCTGTGGCACTGTCTAAGAAGAAGCATCTGATTCATAACTGTGAACCAGATTAAAGCATTAAATATAAAATTAAAAATACAGCATAGAAATCTTCACCCAGGTTGTGCTGTTCCATGCATAGACTGATCACACTGCCTATCACACTTAAACTCAAGTAAGAGAGCAGAGTTATCATTTGCACAGGTGTGGAGAGATACAGTGATGTGCCAATAATGAGCAATGTGGGTATGCATGTGTGTGGGGGGTTGCCATTGTGTGTGTGTGTGTGTTTGTGTGTGTGTGTGTGTGTGTGTGTGTGTGTGTGTGTGTGTGTGTGTGTGTGTGTGTGTGTGTGTGTGTGTGTGTGTGTGTGTGTGTGTGTGTGTGTGTGTGTGTGTGTGTGTGTGTGTGTGTGTGTATGTATGAAGCATGGTTGGGACATTGAGGGCATCTGGATAGAAAGTCCAAGTGTGTTATGTGAGTGTGTGGTGGTGGGCACTGCAGGTGGGACTGTGTGTGTGTGTGTGTGTGTGTGTGTGTGTGTGTGTGTGTGTGTGTGTGTGTGCGCATATGAAGCATGGTAGCATGGTTGGGATATTTGGGGGCATTTGGATAGAAAGTCCAAGTGTACTATATGAGTGTGTGTGGTGGTGGGCACTGCAGGTGTGACTGTGTGTGTGTGTGTGTGTGTGTGTGTGTGTGTGTGTGTGTGTGTGTGTGTGTGTGAGTGTGTGTGTGTGAGAACGCGAGTGTATGAAGCATGGTAGCATGGTTGGGACATTGGGGGCATCCGGATAGAATGTCCAAGTGTGTTATATGAGTGTGTGTGGTGGTGGGCACTGCAGGTGTGACTGTGTGTGTGTGTGTGTGTGTGTGTGTGTGTGTGTGTGTGTGTGTGTGTGTGTGTGTGTGAGAATGCGAGTGTATGAAGCATGGTAGCATGGTTGGGACACTTGGGCATCTGGATAGAAAGTTCATGTGTGTTATATGAGTGTGTGTGGTGCTGGGTACTGCAGGTCTGACTGTGTATGTGTGTGTGTGTGTGTGTGTGTGTGTGTGTGTGTGTGTGTGTGTGTGTGTGTGTGTGTGTGTGTGTGTGTGTGTTTGTGCAGGTGGTGGGTTTCTGTGTGCAATTGGTGGGCAAGTCCAGTGCACTCACTGTAGATGTATATATTGACTGTGCATGTTTCTCTCCATGGGGATAACCTTTCATGGGAATATCACAGACATGATCAGCACAATGCTGAGTGGAAGTAGTAGTGAACATGAACGGTGTCTCATAAAGCACTGGTTGTTCGCACATGAGCACCCCCATTTTCATCTATTTCCCCTTCAGCCAGTAGCTGATATAGAGATGCTGACACTACAGCTTCAAGCTGGGCCTTTCATCTTCCATGGCTTTCAGCCCAACAAATGCAGAGGTAGACCAGCCATGGGAAGTACACTGGCCATGATGAAAGCTTCAAAGGAATAAATAGCGTGTGCAAAGCTCCACATGTCCATGATATCGCTTGTGACCCAGGAACTTTCTAGAGTTGAGATGCAGACTATGCAGTCCCTCAACCAGCTCTAGTATGCCTGTGTTGGTGTCTACTTATTTATGTGTGATGGGCCTATACAAATGTTGGGTAGTGGCTATGGATAGATAAGGCTTGGGAGGTGGACATTATCCATGGCAGGTTAGGCCACTGGCAAACTGTCACTAGATGTTATCTTCATGCTTTATAGAGCTTGCAACAATCAAGGCTCGGTGTGTAGCTGGGGATGACACCATTTCCTCAGTTCATAGGTTCATAGGCTTATAGGTGTATACTAGGTTAACAATCATTAGGGCCATTATAAACATAGTCGTTCAACCCAAATGTGAACCACACATTTGATTCAGACAGGTGGTGATTTACTGACTGTCCCTATCCCTCAGGAACATAGGAGCCAGACCATGATAAATTTCTGATTTTTCCCTCCATTGATCCAAGTTGCACTTAAAAAGGGATAGGGCATAACTCTACTTCACACAGATTGCGGCCATGTTCCAGAGAAAGAGAATTCTTTGAGAAACATATATGTTTTCAATATGTCCTGTTAATGATGCAAGCAATATATAGGTCTTTTAATGTATTAATTCTAATGCTGTTTGTTTCTCAGATGTGCAAAATATTAATCTAAACAAGATCCAGGGATGCCCTGTATGCCAGGCAAAGATCACCTTTCAGAACTCTGTATGATACCAAGTGAAGAAACAGGGCTTTGAGATGATTAATGTAGGACATTGTGTTTACTCCCTGAATTACTTTTGTAAGGGACCTTTGTGGACATTCCAGTGGATGTATGTGTCTGGTCAGGCACATACCAAAGGGGGCATTATACGCTATGATGGGGCTAATGAGGGCTGAGAACATTGGTGTGATGACTTGTCTGGCCCTAGATGCCATGACCTAGCTTATATGTTGAGCAACATAGAAGGATTTTCTTACTACATTGGACACATGCTGGTCAAAGGTTAGATTACTATCTACATGAGTTCCCATATCCCTGACTAATGAATCAACTTTTAAAGGAGTTTTATTGATGATGTAGTTACCTGGGGTAGTAGACTTCCCAAAACGTACTATAATGCATATCTTGGTATTGAATTTTAAGCCATGGTTTTGGCACCAAGCATTTGTCTGTATTAGTCCTTCCTGAAGGGTGTTCTCATGATTCAATGACTCAATCAGTTTGCAATTATCTGTGAGCATGCTCAGCCAAGGCCTTTGACATTGGCTTTGACATCTGAGAAGTACATGCCAAATTGAATGGACCCAGCACAGATCCCTGGAGGACTCCACTGGTTACTGACCTCTCTCTGGAGGTGGTCTCACTGATTGTAACATCATAGGTCCTATCAGAGAGCCAGCTATCTATCCAGTGAACTTGCTCTGACAAAGCCAAACTGATGGTTCCAGTGTCTGGAGGTTGCCTATGTCCCTAGTGATAATTTCCACTATAATTATTTCCATGGCTTTGCAAATAGGATTAGTCAGACTAATGGGCCTGCAGATTCCAGGATCTGTTGAAGGTCCTCTTTTATGAGGGGAATGATCATTGCAATCCTCCATTCATGTGGCACAAAGCCTGTTTTAAGACTATAGTTAAATAATGACTCTGAGGCTCCCAATAAGTCATATTTTAAACTATTCAGAATGCATCCTGGAATGTTATCAGGGCCCATTCAGGCCATGTTCTTGGCTTTAGTGAGTGCAGTTGGAGTGGTTACATTTGAGGGTATTGTTGAGGGGATGGCTGGGGGTGAGAGGTATAGCTCTCAACCTCTTAGTGGAAGAAATCTGGACAAAACTTAAAATAATGGGAGGAGGCAAAGGCCAGAAAATAGGGACAGATTTTAAATATTGCTCTTATAAGCTTAGAACATTGCTAGAATAAAAGGATTTATGTTAACATGTATTTTCTGAAGGATATGAAGTCCAGAACTCAAATGTATGTCATTATTTAGTGACTTTAATCCTCAAAGGTTTGCCAGAAGTCCACATATTTTATGAGGACTAGACCAAAATATGAAGCAGAAATCTGGACATTTGGTGAAAATTTGAACAGTTGAGAAGTATTGTGGGGTAGGTAAAGTTGGAACTGAAACTGTCTTCTAACAGATTTGCTATATCATCAGGCTCAGAGAATGTGGCACCATTAACCAATGGTTCAGCACATTGCTCTGTGCTGTCCTTGAGGTTTCTGACATAGCTGTAGAAAAACGTATGGCTATCTTTCACCTGGGAGGCTATCTTAACCTCAAAGTTGACTTTGCTTGACCTAATTAGCCCTCTTAGTTGGCTACTTGCTTTGATTAGAGAGTTTCTATCTTTATGGGAATTAACTTTCTTGATTTTTGCCATATTTTTTTTCTTTTGTTACATATGCTTTTTAATTTGGGATGCCGCCAGGGTGGTTTGTTTCTTGGGCTAGTCTTAGGCTTACTTTTGGTAGGTACAACAGCCTATATGCAGCCACTGACATGGTTGTACAAGAGTTTTTGAGAGCAATTTAGCATAGGCTGCAGTTTTTTCTGGGTTTGGAGGGGCATTGAATTTTGACAATCCATCACTTAATACAGGGTAATTTGCCTTGGAATAGTTCCTAATTGTTACTGGTTTTAATGAGATTGCAGAGATGGTTGTGATTTCAAAGGAGATGGTTTTATGACTGTACCTTACCAGGGAGGATGAGACATTGGGGGTGGGGCAACATTTTCTCCAATATTTTTAAGCACATGGTCCATTGTATTTGAGCCTCTAGTGGGTGTATTCACGATATGGTCAATGGTGTTTGTATTTATGTATTTCAGGAATCTCTGTGCCTGTCAGTTTGAGGTTGTGTAGGATTCCCAGTCAATAGAGGAGTAAATAAAGTCTTCCAGGAATAGAGTTTTAGGTTGGATGGTAAGTGTCTCCAGTAGGTCCAAGTATGCATTGTGAGCTTCATGGGATATGCAGGGTGACCTATACCTGATGAGGATATGCCATGGGATTTTGTCTGTGGTGATCTGCAGGTTGAGGAACTTTTATCACCCTAGGAGTATATTTGTTATTGGTGTATATCAAAGCACCACCACCTTTAAACTTGTCTGTGGAACTACTGGTCTAAAATTGTGGAGGTCACTGAAATCTTGAACTGCCGGGGTACTCTCTTCCACTTTAAACCATGTCTTGGTAACTACACAGATGTCTATATTCTTGAGTGAGAGGAGGGCTTGGAGGAAGGGTAGTTTTTTGTTTTGACTCCTGGCTTTGAGCAGTAACACCTTGATGTTCATTTGAGTTGATTTTGCTATGTTAGTAGATGTGTCGTCATCTTCCTGTCCAGTAGTACCATCCTGGTTTACCGGGGAGTATTGCACTGACATAGAAGCTGTGTCTGTGAAATGGGGTGAGGATATAGCCATCACATTGTCCAAAGTTTACACATGACACTGTTACAGAAGACCATGCTAGGATGCAGTTGTAGTCATCATCATTTGAGCCAGTTACTCAACATCAGGCAAGCATATGCCCAAGGTGCAGGACTCTAAAAAGATATCATTTGTGAAAACATCAATAGATTACCCAAACTCTCAATAAATCCTTTAGTAATACCTACATCCCAATAAATATAGTGTTAATACTTAATACAACTTCACAAGAAAATAATGGGTAACATTCCTTGGAGAGAGACAGTGTCTTCAGCTAAACCCCTGATGTTCATGTAAAAGAATGAAGTCATGGTTGTAAATTGTATCAACCCCCGATATATCAGTATTGCAGATAGTAATCCATGTACAAACATACTAACCTGGGGTTTCACCAACAGATATATGTAGTACCCTGCTTAACTTGATACCTATGTTTTTTCACTTGATTGTGGATTTCTGAATTGTGTGCTTCACCATGCAAATACATGAGGAACTCCCCTGTGGTTTGGTTGGTGAAGCCCATCCAATTGATCTCTGATCATATCCCAGGCAGACTGGCAGCGCTATTCATGTCAGCAACCTGTCTTCTGTCTTAACTTTGTGTTCTGTTTTGCTACCAGCAGAACTGACTTCAGCTGTTATGTCCCTCCAGGTATACTCAAGGACTTGCAACTCTTAAACCCTTCTTGTAGAGTCAGAGCAATCAGCAGAACTGTTTTCCATGTTAAGAACCTCAAGTCAGTCAGGTTACCTGGTTCATATGGAACAGGTTTTAGCTTCTCTAACACAAAATTAAGATTCTAAGGAGGCACTACCTGTTTTTGAAGGCCTCTTATGCAAAACCCCTTTCAAAAAACATTTTGACATAAAAATGCTTTGAAAGATGAGGATCCATTAGCAGACATGCTGAAATAAATGATAAATGAACCTTGATGGAGGAGTACAAAAGGTCATACAATAGTAACTCACACAAATATTGTAAAACCAGAGAACAACTAGCCAAGAGTGGGTGCTGGTTATGTTGTTGGCACTAGTTAGAAAACCTTTTTCATTTATTAATTTTAGAATTTCTAATAGTAGGCTTTCTTGTTTCCATTAGTTATTGCTGCAAAACAGGTCCCTAAAGAATTAAGACCCTGTCATCCAGGCAGTCACTTAAAGTTGATTGAGGTTGTGATGTATCAAACATCCATGTTCTTGTGTGTGTATACCATTGATTTTGCCTGAATCCATAATATACTCACTAATAACTTATTAACATCCACTTTTTTACGTCAGATAGGTCATAACAATCATACAAAATCACAGGTCTTGATAATGGATATAAATGCTTGACATTGTATTTCACAAAAACTTTTTTTCCCAATCAAATTCTGTTGCATTCTATGAACCTATGATCTGTAGTTTCTTCAACTTGACATAAATTGCAAAATTTTTGTTCCTTTATTTTATATTTCACTTGTCATTTTCCCGTCAGTTTATCATTCATTAGCCTCAATAAAAATATTGTATCTCACATATTCCTTATATCTTTTTCTTCTTAATTTTATACACTTTTAAATAATATCATTTAACTTACTCTAAAGTTTGTTATAATAATAAGTATTCATAATGAATATATCATAGCTTTCCATTTTTAATTGTATGTGATAAGTTTTTCTTCTATAGAATTATTATATGTGCATACACGTCTGCTATAAGAGGTGATTGTTTCTTTCTTTACTTTGAGGGAATTGTGTCCTAAACTTCTTTATATAGTTCACAAAGAAAATTTCCTGTCTCTATCACATAATTTACACAAACCCTCACCTGAAAAATAAAAAGAAGCCAAAAATACTTATGTATTAAACTCACTTGACCTCCATCACCTATTTTTTTAATAAATGAAGGATTTCTCCTTTCTGGTTTAATCTACATCCTCATTAAAAAAAATTAAAACAGGTATTTTTTTAGTCATTGTGAAAGGGGGAAAAACAGTATAACACATCTTTCCTACTATCACTGTATTCAATGCATAAACTTTCTTATATAAATACATATGACAACAATTACATTTCTTAAGGCTCTGTTGAGTTTGTATTAACATGGAAGCCCATTTCCGCAATGTTATTTGTTTATCCCCAAAATTATACCTAATATTTTAATATTATCTCAAACAAAGTATATTTTATGAAAATGTATTAAAGTACCAAATCCTATACAGACATCTTTATTAAATTGCAAGCATACAAAAATAATTTCTGCTCTTTTACTTGAAGGATGAAATTCATGCAAGTCTTTCATTTTACAATAACAGTTAAATTATCAACATATGCTAAACATATTGAAAGCTGAACAGTTGGTGCAATAGTCAATTTTACTTCATCATAAACTGTTTAACATTCTCATTCCAAGAACAGCATTCATTATAATACCAAGCAAAAAAAAAACTTAGGTGTCCTTGTTTTACTCCTTTTCATGCTTTTATTGTTTTATTAATGTGACCTTTCACTACCAGTCAGACCAATGAATACTAATATATAATTTCAATTATATATCTTAATTAAAACCAATACCATAATATTTCATAATGTTCTATAGGCTCATATGAAAAATTATATCAATGTTATTTTGAACATTACAAATGATTAATAATCCATCTTTGTCATTATTGTAATCATTGATATAACTTCTGTTATCAAGATTAACATATTTGACTATCTTTACTTTTTTTTTTACAGTAAAAGTCTGATCCATTCTTTTCCATGCTACATGGACTCTTTGTTACAAAATTTTATCTTTCTATGAAAATTTACAAAATATCTGATTTTGTCAGCATTATTGGTCGCCAATTTGTAATTTCTAATAATTCTTTTATGGGCATTATTAAAAAAAATCTTGTTCTAACCCTTTTGGAGATATCAAGATGATATTTTTCCTTAAACTTTATTAGCCTACATATCCCTCATCTAACATAACAGTTAACAATTTACACATAGCCCTATTCATGTTAGTTAAACTCTATATTACCTAAAGCTGGACTGATCAAGAAGATATATCTTGGTTGGGCTTTAAGAAAATGAATTAAATACATCAAGACTTTCAAGTTATTATTACATGTTAAAAAATATTATTTTGATTCATTTGAGCTCTGGACCGAAACGTTAGATGTCATTATTTAATCTTTTTTAAAGTTATTATAATATATATATATATATATGTATGCATATATCCTATATGTATCTTAAAACACTTTTTTCATTCTGTTTTTATACATTATTTTATTATTTTTACTGTTGCTGATACTTTTTTCCACATTTATTAATCACTATTAATAGTTATATTCGGTTTGTTTTTCATGTTGATCTTAATTTATGACTGTTATTATTATACATACTTTTAAATAAAACAAATTTGAAAAAAAGTCCTTCTTCTAACCATTAATTTAAAATGGTCAAAAATGTCTAAATGTGTTGCAAAGTCATGTTTAACATAAAGGTATAAGGAATTTTGAATGGGCCTGAAGACAGAACTCCTTTTACACTGGCTAAAATCTACTCCAATTATTTCATACTATTTTTTCTATAGGTTCATTCTCTTATGACGTCAGTTTTTATACTTACCAAATTGTCTTCACTGTGTACTATCCTGCATTCATTTAACATAATTTTCACTTCCCTGCATTATCTCTAACTGAAACATTACTGTCCTACCATCTATAATTTTTATGTTTAATAAATGACTGTTCTTGTTTTACTTGTTTACTTAACAATGGTGAAGCTTATTGCTTTGGGCCATTAACCACTTACTTCTACTTTTCCAATAACAAACTAATTTTCCTGAGATAATATTGATAAATGTCTCTCTTTTTCTAAATATATATGTGAATCAATGTTAGATAAAACATCCTCATATTCTTTCCATGTCTTCCTATATATGTTTGTTTTCTCTGTACAAAGTTGTTTTTCAACCTGCAAAAATAATAAAAAAATACAAAACCTTTTTATGCTTAATTATATGCATCTGCCACCACTGGCTGCAGAAAATGCTAAGATGTAATAGAAGCATGAGTTGTTTCCAAAAATTCCCTGACTTGCATTTCCATCCATTTGTATCAGTCACAAAGCAATTTAATTTTTATACCTTTTCACTTTTTTATTAATGTGCTATTGTTGTGGATTTCAAATAATATAGCTTTATGGTCTCTAACTGAAATTCCCAAAAGCCATTACAGCTGTCTTATCTATACTCAGTTTCTTCCTGTGCACCTTCAGTTTTGCATTCAATTATGCCATCTTTTGCTGATGTTCTTGTTCAGAGTCTGCCTGTAATGCTACAACATTTACAAACAGCAGCTTTATTGATCTCACCCCTCAGACCTGTTTGCTATTGCAGTCTTTTACCTGTATGAACAGCAGGGGGCTCAGAGCTCAACATAATGCACACCCATTCCCACTGGAAATCCATTTATGAGTCCAAACCATACCTCTCAAGCTCTTAGCTCAGGAAAACTGGACAAATCAAAAATAATGGTGGAACAAAGGCCAAAAAAAAAAAAATAAAATAGAGACACATTTTATACATTGATTTCATAAACTTAGAAAGTTGATAGAATAACTGATTTTGCATTAGCATGCATTTTCTGAAGTATGTGAAGTAGAAATCTCAAATATCCCTCATTATTTCGTGATTGCAATCCTCAATGATTTTATAGAAAATCACAAATTTTATGAGGCACAGACCAAACATGAGGCTTTTATAAATCTGGACATTCTGTAAGAATCGAGACATTTGAGAGCTATGGTCCAAGCACTATTTGTACATGTGACACTGGGTGTTTGTCTGCAGGGTACACTAATTCTGCATTTTTTTTCTAGGACTTCAAACCATCACAGAACTGCCCAAATCAGCTTTCTTGAGACACTGGCATATACTTTTTTAACCACAGGAAACCCAGGTTGGACTCTTTCCTCACCTCAAGCTACTTCTCAGCTATCTGTCTCACTGCAAACAATGGGTCAATTGTTACTTTCTACTACTGTACGTATTTGTTTGTCAATCACTCTCTCCAGAACTTTCAGTCAGTGTGACAAGAGTTTGATATCTCCATACTGCCTACAGCTGTGACTGTCCCCTTTATTCTTGTACACTGGCACTAATATACTTATTCTTCAGTCATGGGGGATAAGTCATTCTCTCCATACTGCTATCAGTACCCTCAGGAGCTATTTCTCCCATAATTCATCCAACATCTGAGCCTGTTGCTTTCTCTAACTTAATTTTCCTTAGCACTGCTTTTACTTCTTCTAGAGTGAATTCCTCTTCTTTTTTATATGAGGCTGTTTCTGTGGTAGTACAGCTTCTGTGGTGTATTTCTCCATTCAGAAATTGCTGGAAGTACTCCATCCATCTGCCTTCAATGTCATGTGACCTAATGAGCTGGTTACTGCTGGCATCCCTTATGAAGGGTGCCTAACAACCATCTTCCTTGTTTCTTTGTGTCATGTACTGAATCACTTTCAGAAGATGGTATGACACCTCTGATGCCTTGTTTTATCTAATCAACTGCTCTTTTCACTTCTTTGTTAACTGAACAGTATTCTTTTTTAGTCTGGTCCATCATTTCTGTCTCCCACTTTTTTCTGCACTCTTTATTTCTTCTGATGATTTCCTGGAATTCTGCACTCCACCACAAGCTTCCCTTATGTACCTTATTTTCATACATGGCTTGGCTCCATATCTTTCCTATGATCCACACACATGCTTTTTTGAGGTGCTGCCATCATTCTGTAACTCCACCTGTTTCCTCTTCTTCCTGAGGTGCTAAATCTCCAAGTATTTCCTTGAACTCTTGTGCTTTCTCTCCAGTCAGCCAACAGGTCCTCAGCCTAGTCTCTGTTGACCTTAGAGCCTTCCCTGACCACCACTTGCAGCTGATTTTGATAATCAGTGGTTTGTGCTATGGGTTGACTATTTTTCTTCAGATGATGTTGCAGTCACTGATTCTACCCCAGCCCCTTTCAGTGACTGAGGTTCATTGAGAGTTGATCTAATACTTGAAGACTCCCTATTTCCTTCTTCGTTCAGACAGGTGAAGGAAGAACAGCAGTGTCTGGTAACTTTTCCACAAGTGCAACTAAGACTGAAGCACTGGAGACAGTAGAGGAGTCTGAAATAATAGGTAAACTTTTAAACAGCCAAAAAGTGGTTCTGAGGGAAGAAAACCACCAACAGTCCCCTCAAGCAAAATATCTTGCCCCAACATATGCAGCTTACAAAAATATGTATGATGGAAAGTCAAAACATAAATATTTTAGTTTTTTTTCCACAGAAACATTCACAAAAAATATGTCTTCTGAAATGACAATCCAAAAGTATGTTTTCCAGAAAAATCATCTATACCTGACAGTAAAGATAGATGTTTTCCAGAGAAAATTAAATTTATGGAAGGTATTCTCCAACAGATGACTTATCTGCTCAGGCTTGAAGCATCAATAGCTGACTAACAGTTCCACTAAACCAACTGAAAGTTGATGGCAGAAAAGGATACGTCTGGGGAAGCAAGGGCCAAGACTAAACAGCAAGAAGGATATAAGCTGCTACAGTGGAATGCCTGATGCAAACCTGCTGTTTAGTTTTTCATACTTAACCAAAGACTAAGACTAAGCAGAAAGGCTGTGGCAGGCACAGTGCTGTAGCAGTTTCAGGAACATTTTTGATTTTTGTTTTTCTGTTTTTTTATTATTATTATTGTTATTTTATTGTATATGCCATTGTCTTGCTTAGGGCAGAAGTGTTTCTGCCCCCAGAAATGTTTCATCAGGTCATGACCCGCATGTCCTCTCACAGTGGGTAGGCTTGAGAATTAAGGGTGAAAACATGAGTGTTTGAAGTCTTATTTTCCTATAAAAGTAATTAGTTTTGTGAGAAAATAAGACAAGAATGGCAATGCATTTCAAATGGACATCAAAAATGTGGACTCAGAATGGAAATGCTGCATTCCATTTTGTGCCTTTGAACATCATTTTTAAGCTCTGAAAAGCTGGCCAGTGGCAAAGTTTAGGATCCATGTAGCTTAGATTACTGCAACAGTGATTAAAGTTGAACATTCTTCTAAAGTACCTTTCATCAACACTAGTATTGCAGAGTGACATAGAGCTACATTAAAACCCAGTTCTCTCCCCCATATCAAATATTGTGCCAATGCTTTCTACTTTTTTTAAATAAGACTGCATTATAATGTGGCACTCTATAAACTGGGTGGCTATCCAATTTTATTGTTGCAGCTTTTGCCCTGGCTACTCTCTAAATTGCCTCTATCATTGTAGCTTAAGTAATGAAATATAAAATATCTAGGACATAAGCCGTTTACCTTTCTTAGCCACAATCCTTCTCATTTCTTGGAGAAATTTCTGCATTCTACAATATACACAATTATGTTCTAATAAATTGGGTTTCTAATTTAAGATATAAAATCATCTCAGTTAAGCAAATACTAGCAGTGTAGATACCTGCCATATCTAAGACTGATATGACGACACAAAGATGTGTCCATCTTTGCATAATTAGCATAAGTAGTAGCAAGATGAGCAGGTTGAATGTAAAGCCTGGAACACAAATAAAATATGGAACAAGAATTTTCCAACAATTTGTACTTGTAAGCTTTGCGTACTCTGCGCTATGTGATTTATTAAGAATTTGGGTGAGCAGTCCAAGGTAAAGGTACTTTATGATTAATGATTTTTTGAGGCTTCTTAAGACTTTTTAAAACTGTGTGACTGTACCATTTACTATATAAAGAGTATACAAAGTCTACTTTCTCTGAACACCAGATTGTTATTGTTCTGCATTTTTATTATTCTATGTAGAAAGAGAATTTGTGTAGTAATTTATTATTTTCTTGAATTATTCCATGTTAACACAGGATAGACTTCTGCTGCATGCCTTTGCAGTAATCCTTCAAATAAAGTGTTTCCTTTTAGAATGTACAATGTGTGTGTGTGTGTGTGTGTGTGTGTGTGTGTGTGTGTGTGTGTGTGTGTGTGTGTGTGTGTGTGTGTGTGCAGAAAATAAGTTGCAATTATTTTTGTTAGTTTGAAATCACAAATGCTTTCAGCTGTCTGGACAATATTTACATGATTTCATATCCAGCTGTGTCAGTAAATAATTGTAACATGTTATAGTTAGTGTGTGACACATTTTTTTCTCAGCTTCATGACTTTTTTTCCAGGACATTATATTTCAATGAGGTACATTTCTGAGTCTCCTTAGAGGGAGCACTTCTCTCTATTGTAATTTAATTATCAATTATTTGATTTTTTTAGAATGGCTTCAGTCCTAACATAGCTGTTATTTCTGATATAGTATCTTTAGTAATGTTTAAAAAAATGCAACAATTTGATAAACTCTGTTACGCTAACCTTCTTTAAAGTGGCTGCCGAAAACTGTTCTAATTATAATATGCTATCAGATGACCTTACTGTATTTCATCATAATGATAACTGTTGTGAAAATGTTGCAATTTCACAAAATGGTATGAGTGGACTGGAAATCAACTGGTCTATAAGGATGCATATGTCAAAACTGAAATTATAGACCCCTTAGCTATCTACTGAGATTCCATTGGTAGAAGTCTTAGGATTGGCAGAAACCATTGCAAAATGTGGGTACTGAAGGGGAAGATGATTCCCCATTATGAAAAGTAAGATGTAAAAAATATTAATAATTTCTAAAGATAAGTAACTTTCAACTAGACCCTATTTCTTTCATAATGAGTTGTTTTTTAATAAAGAAGAAGAAGAAGAGGTATAGAGCACTGGGGTTAGGAGGAGAAATCTGAAGTCAGACCAATAATCCTTTCCTGTAATAACAAATGATAGTTATGCTGACAATTCCGAATCAAGAAGTAAAAAGAGGGTTCATTTACAAGAAAATAACCAAGCTATTGGAATAATATTTTGGTGGTTGGTGATTCTATATTAAAGAGGGTCATGAACTTCTTCATTTGTATTAAAAAAATTAATGGCAACCTGAAGGCTTCATTCTTCATTGAAGGATGTATTTTAAGAGACCTTAGACATGGTCTTACTCAATATAAATTTTGTTTGAAGCTACTCTGTCATAACTTTCATATATGTCTGTAATGATACTGGAAAAACACCAACCTAAACCATTTAAAAATAAATTGAATAAATAATTTCACTATGCATGGACCATGGAATAATCCAAAGTTTACACATTTATTTGCTGCAGTAAAACATTCAATAAAAGTATTCCCTATAGCCAGTTCATTGAGCAGTGAAATAATAAGACTGAAGATGTAGTCATGCCTGGGGATTTAATAAAATTCATATAGGAATAGTGTAAGGCCTACATGGAAGGTACCATGGCTTTGTATGTGGAACCCCCATGATAGCACACCTTGCATAAAAATGCAGGCACTTTACTGAAGGAGAGCCATGTAACAAGGTTATTGAATCAGAGTAGGGAGTGTGTTACTGTGTCCAGAGATGAATAACACGCCCCCTGCACTGTCAACGTGCCAGATATCAATGTGTGCATATGTAATAAAAAGTGTATTTATTTATTTATTTATTTATTTATTTATTTTTGTATTGCACAGTGTGCAGCAATGGACACATGCTAGACATCTAAAAATAGAAACCGGATTCATTGAATTATGAATCCAAATGTCAAGTTAAAGCATAGCTGAGCATGTTTGCGCTGCATGCCGCAATGCTCAGTGGTGCTTAAGTGTAGTGGAGAGTTACATATAAAAGTATAACACCAATCTTAATGTCCATGTAGCTGAATGGTTAGAATAACAGCCTTATGTGCAGTAGATGCAGGGTTCAAATCCGCAAGCATGTTAGTTTGCAAATACATATATATGAGAATTATTCAAAATTCTGCTTAAATATTTTTTTTGATTACACAGACAGATTACTACATTTCATTTGCAAATATACATTTGTGGGATGCACTATGAAATTAAAGTAAAGCAAATGTCCAAAAACCTCCTCCAAAAATGACAAGAAAACACAAAGTAAGCACCAGCGCTCCAAACTTTAATTTAGGTTACAGCAATTGCTGTAACCTAAATTAAAGCACTATGAAATCCCTGATTGAATGTTGTATTAATACACAGACAGATTATTAAGCATGTATGTTGCAAATACACATTATGAGAAGTATTTTAAACCCTTGATTGAATATTCTATGTGTGGAGAGAAATGTTTTTAGACATATATGTTTCCAATACACAATATGAAAATTATATTTAAATCCTGCTTTGTTGCACCCAGCTAAGCCCCTCCAAGCACAGCTAAGCTGGCTGGTTTGTGCATTGATATGCAGTGCAAAGCACTGCGAAGCAATGTCCATTTAAGCACTGTTCAGCCCCGTTAAGCTGGTTTGTGCACCACTAAGCATTGCCAAGCATTGGCAATTTAAGCCCTGTTCAGCTGAGCTCAGTGGGTTTGCGTGGTGCTAAGTGAAGCGCTGCATTTTTAAAAATGGCTAAATGGCAATAAAGGGCAGGAAAGCAGCCTTATTTAATGCAACAGGTGGGAATACAGCCAGAACCTGCTGAAGTTTGAACTTGGCAGGAACTATGGCAAGAGTTGGAGAATGTGCGAGCTTCCAAGCACAGTGTTGGGGCATTCTGGAGTCCAGGGTCATTGTTGGACTCCTACTTAAATACCATGACATCTGGCTGCTGCAGGACCAATAACAGGGATCGGAGTACAAGTTGGAGGCCTGAGACCAGCTGGCACGTGATCTCACCAATGC
This sequence comes from Protopterus annectens, assembly GCF_019279795.1. NCBI lineage: Eukaryota > Metazoa > Chordata > Ceratodontiformes > Protopteridae > Protopterus > Protopterus annectens. The sequence goes on along the minus strand of NC_056728.1, from coordinate 510,687,556 downwards.
ACCTGCCATCACCCGCACAGGTGTGTAGGTGCATCATCATTATGATGACCTGAAGTATTGGAAGGAGGATCTCTCGGCCACCTGGGTCCAAGATACTCAAGATGGGAATGCCTCACAAGTTTGTAGGTATTGTTATTATTGTTTCAGCAAAGCCTACTCTGAATGTGTGATAGACAGGTACGCATAATGGTGTATTTCTCTCCCCACAGCTGCAGAGGGGAGAACTCACAGCCTAGGGACCCATGCAGAGTGCCTGGCCAGGTTGCACCATGAGTGTGGTGAGTACTGATGTAACTTGCAATCTATAGTCATATAAACAAGAAGGAGTAAATTAGTAACTGCTACTAGGTATATTCAATTTGATTGTACTGCAATGAATGTGGTCATAATCCTGGACTGAAATAAGTGAGTAACATCAGGTACAGTTCAATAAAGATGAAAGCATGAAACCTGATAATGTTAAGGAAATAAAGTTTCTACTACATTAATACTGTGAAGAAAATAAAAGTTTCTACTGCATTAATAATGTTAAGGGAATAAAGTTTCTACTGCATTAATAATGTGAAGGAAATAAAGGTTTCTACTGCATTAAGTGTGGAATTACAGCTGTATTGCAACACCTGGAATTTATGAACTGTTCTTCAATAAAGACTGGAAATATATAGCAATCACTGCATGAAGTCACCCCTAATAAAGCTGTGTTGTGCAATATGTGTGTATTTTGGGCAGTTGGTGATGAAATCAAGTATTACATCTACTGTGATGTAGAAACAGAAACAATACCAGCAAGTGACTGAAGTTTAGCTAATAAAGAGTGTTCTGCTAAACTGTAGATGTAGAGCTGTACTACAAGATATAATGCATTATGGTATTTGAAATAAACTAACATCTGAAGAAATAATAGGAACACCCAGGGTATATTGTGTATGCCAGGATTGTCTTATGTTAACCATTGCATTTCAGCTATACTCATTCCTGCTCGTAGGTATGCTGCTGCAAACAAGTATGAACGTGTAATAGCTGTAGACTGAAAATATACCATGTGCAACTGTATATGGGTCAGGTAACCAACCCAGCACTTCAATATGGTTTGTACACATCAAAGATATTCCCACCCACTAGGGGTTTATTGTGTACATCTGCATTCCATGTATCAATCCACAGTTCACCTACTACCTCTGTCATGCATGGAGCTCATGCATGTGTGTTCAAGTGTCACTGCAGTCTTGTATAACACTCTACCTCTATTACTAGGTTATATTTTTGTTACCAGGTTTCCAGTCCTGTTTCCAGGATTGGAATTTTTTTGTGCTCTTCTCCTGACTGATATCATTCAACAATGAGATCCCTTTGATGCTTTGTAAGCTCTCTGCGAACCATGGCTTTTGCTGTAGCAGGCAACTGAGTAAATGTCAGGAAAATCCTACTAGGACAGCTGAACTTTATTTGGGGTTAATCAGAGTCTTTTTAATTGATGGCAGGTGTGAACCCAAGAAGAATGAATGCTGTAATTAAATCAAAAGGTGCTTCAACAAAGTATTATTTAAGGGTGTGCACACACAACAAAGTATTGGTTTAAGTGTGTACACACTTATACAACCAGCACATTGTAGGTTTTTATTGTTTATATTTTTCCCCTAACATATTTGTTTGCTTTTCAATTGAATTGTACAGGTTATAAATCACATTAAAGGTGGGAAATTTTTTTAAATGATTTATTGTGGTCTCATTGTTTTATATCACAAAAAACTGGCATTTTAACAGGGGTATGTACACTTTTTATATCCACTGTATGTCAATAGCACAGTCACACTACATCAGTCCACAGTACACCTTGGTAGTCATATATGTCCCCCTGACATGTAATAGTCCCCTGTAGTGGTGTACCTGTAGGTGTTACAGCTTGGCCCATGCTGTCCCATGTGGATAGCTTGAAGGTATGTATGTGCTACAGAAGCTGTAGAGCACTTGTATACATATAGTATCGGCAGACCAGTAGAGCATATAAGAGTACTGTTGCAAACAATATAGCCTATACTGGTATAAATTGACTGTATTTATTTCTCCCCCACCTGTTATCTGCATCATTATTTATTGCTGTTATACATCTGTTATGGTTTACAATTAACATCTGTTGTTCAAAAACTTTATGTTGGGCCTTGTGTTTTATTATTGTTATGTATTACAATAGTTGCAAAGTAACACACCTTGTTGAATTACCCATATTGTTGACCTTATACCATAACTGTTACTGGGATGCTGTTACTATAGTGACTGTTATCTCACTTATTGTGTTCCATATGCTATGCAATGTGATGTTATTGGTTTATTTGCAATGTTCTGTTATGCTGTTATATCTAACCAAATGTTCTGTTCATTACTAAGCTATACATTTTGAAATAGCTCAACACCATAGCTCAACTGGGTAGGCTAGTTTCTGGCAATCTGCCTGTCCTACCTCAGCCAGCAGTGGCACGGGGGCTCAGCACATCTGGGACCCAACCTGGTGCTGCTCCCTCTGCTGGCCCTGCACCACCTATGGGTGGAACTACCTCAGGGATGGGGCCCATCCCTGTCCTTCCTTGGAAGTGGGTGTGAGGGGGGTTGTCACCCAGCAAAAGCTACCAGAGATGGTGAGCATGATGGTACACTGTGGCTATGAGGATCACATGCGCTGGATTGAGGATAGACTGGCCAACCTGGAGGGGAGAGGTGGACCCAGTGCCCAGCCCCCAGCACAGCCACCTTCAGGGCAGTTAAGGAGCAGTGTTGGCTGCCCAAGGGTGGGGAGCTCAGTCTCACTGCTGCTGTCTGGGGTCACATGGCTGTCTGATTCCACAACACCCACCCCTTACAAGGTGTTAACCCCCCATGTGTCACACACCACCCCTGTATCATACCTTGTCTGTCTTGTCTGTTTGCAAATTCAGCCTCTCCTACCCAGCTTACCAACCCACATGTACCTATATCCCTTCCTCAACATTCCACTCTCTACTTGAAAAAAGGGCATCTGTCCCACAAAAAAATGATTGCCTCATACATAGCTCTCCATTTTGCAATTGCATCCACTGGACACAATCAATCATTGTATGAATTAATTAACACAGTTATTTCACCCTCACCCATCTCTATGGGGTGTGAGACTCCAAATTGCAAATTCACTACAACCTGCACAGCTGTTGCTGTAGAAGAAATGGAGAGCTATGGTCCTTTCCTACACCCAACCTGCACATCCCTACCTGCCTTTCAGCATGTTTTCCTCCTGTTTGCCCTCATTTCACCACTTTCCTATCACCCCTTTTTTCTTTTCTTTTTTTTAAATTAGTATGGGTTTAAGTGTAGCTAAATGGCAAGCCGCGATGAGTTGCATCACACAAACCCACCTAAAACTGCTTAAAACCACCTTCTCTGTTTCTGACATTGTTAGGTACAGCTGCAAAATAACCACCCCTGCCAAGTCTCAAACCCAGGACTCTGTCAACTATAGCATAGTGCATTAGCTCAACAGGCCATTCAATTCAGAATTAATGCAGGTGTTTCCATAAACATATCCTGATTGCCAATGACAAACTGCTTGTATGTATCATGGGAAAATTGGCAGTATACTTGGGACTGAGATGCAGACGCCAAACCTTTACCCATCCGATTACATAATGATGGATGGATGTGAGGCCTGTGATAGCAAGTATAGCTGTCAACTGCACAGAATGTTGCAGAATGTCCACAGCCTTGGCGCCTACTTTTGGCACAGTTGTCATGAAACCTTTTCTGTGCACTAAAGTATTGACAAGTCAGTGCAGAGTGAGGTTAGAAAATCATGACAGACAGTTCAGTGTCACACATCATACCCATCCAAATACACATACTGATGTGATTCCTGTGTAACAGACTGTATGCATGCATATATATCTTGAAAATACACCTTCTGCTGTATTGACTCAGTGGCTCAGTCTATTAAATCCCTTGCATGTTGTACATTTTGCCACCCACAGTCCTGGGTTTGAAATCAAGTGCTTTTCACTGCAATTACATGCTCGGGAATACAACTAATAATGACTGAATCCTGCAATTTTAACCAAAACAGGTTGCTGCTACGTATTCACTGCTACCCATGTTAGCACATCAAAGGCCTGTAGGTAGGGACACACTGCACAAATAAGTATAGGCTACCTATATGTCACCTAACAATCTCCAAATGGCACTGTTACATAATATATGTACCTTAAGCACATTCCTCACCTGGATTATTATGGTACTCTCACCCTGTCTCTGCTGTAATGACAGAGTTGACACTTCTCCCTCACTGACACATACAGCTCGCTGTCCTCCAATGTGTTCATACTCTCCAGTATGAGTCCTAGGCAAAAAGCAGCACCTGCAACCTGCAACATATGCAGCAGTATGTTCAGCTACCTGCTACAGACCTACCATACCTCAGAACCCCCCTAGGACAAAGGATCCACACTACACCCATACATGAAGGGGGGGCAGAGGTCAAGTGACAGGGACATGTGTCACAGTCTGCCCCTATACACATACACAACTGATCGACCAGCATCTACTGCAGCAGCATGCATATTCTGATGTGTATGATGTATGACACTCACATCTGTCATCTCCCTTACTGATCTCAACACACATTGTTTAACACTAAACTGCCACATAATCAGAAAGTTATTTGACAATGGCCAAACATAACATGCAAAACTGTGGACATACCACATAAATCCCCACAGTGGACAGCATTTGTACCTACTGTCTGCAATGCTGTAGTCTCCATACCTCAGTAATATCCTTCTCATAGTCTAGGAAAGGGGGCAAGGCCTACATGAAGGCCTTAAATATTGCACTGTTGTGCCATGTTATTGGCTGATGATATTGGAACCCAGCTGCTCTGGATACAATTAGCAAGTCTGACCCACTGATTGGTGCACAGGCAATCACCTGTTATTGAGCATTATCTACAAAAGGCAAGCAGCTGCCTATGGCAAACAGGTTTGTAACTTACTTTACCAAGCCAGACTGCAATTTCAGAATCAGTTTTCTTCAGGATTTCTGCACAAAAGGAATACAGCACTCAGGAAGGTACAGTATGTAATATAAGTCCCCATCTAATGGGACACAGATGGGAGGATGCAGTTATGGGGAATATGGATTACAACATTAGGCCTCTAGTACATCTCTGGGAATGACATGTTGCTGATAGTCTGCTGTGCAAAAACTACAGGCATGACTGTAGCTTTTGCTGATAGTCTGCTTTGCAAAAGCTACAGTCATGCCTTTCAACTTTGCCTGCTGTGACTTAGATCACAGCTGTGGCCCTCTCACTCCCCCCCCCTACAATGCTCGGCTCCTGTATGAATGTCACTGGATTGTGTGTTAGACATAGTGACAGTGAGTAATGGTGGACACAGATAACATATCACATGATTTGCTGTCATTCAGCTCCTCTAAGTCTGTGAATGTCACACAGGAATAATTCAGACATTGTACTGGTGTCCCTGACTGTCCCTGATATACTCTGGCTGGGTTACTGTTTTGCAAACATTTGTATATCATCGCTTGACAGCTATGGCTACCATACCTGGCAACCCTGTACAGCAAGACTGCAGGTTATAGCCATTAGTGGGAGGGGGGGGCACAGGCCCAACTTCAGTGACAGAGTGTACATAATGATCATATACAATAAATGTATTAATACACTAACAGATATTAATGTAGCATAAATTATTTTTGATGGTTCTGGCATGTGACAATCAGATTCTCCACATTCTAAGAACAACCAACAATTATTATCCAACTGTTTGCAAAACATCCACATGTTTCTGGCAAAGGTGCCACATATATTAGGAACACGTACACATTCTGCAAACATCTGTGTACTGGAGAAGTAGGCCACCTACAGGGAAGATACCATACAGAACATTTGCATTGCTGGCTGTCATTGTGGCACATGGATGTTGCTGGAATATTCCCATATACTCATAACAACACATACTATTTGTCAAACAGTGGTGGTCTGACATGGTAGTGGGATGTTGGCCATAGAGGGCACAACACAGTAGATGGCATTGATGGGAGTGTAGACATTCAGCACACTCCATCACAGCACACAGGGACATAAAATTGCTACTATGTTGCTGATAGCCACATACAGACTTTGTTGATAGATGGCAGGGTATGACATGGGAAGTAGCAGTGCATAATGCAGGCCAATATAGATGCACATGGTGCGTACATAGTAGAGAGCCACGTATGTAGTCCTGTGGTCCTGTAATGTGTTCCCCTATTCTTGTCTTTCAGAATGGATGTATAGGTAGAGGCACCCTCTGTTTACAGCTGTGGAAAATAATGTGATCCTGGATGGATGGCCTAAGACTGCATCATGTCATTCTGCTCTCCAGGAGTCACCACAATTGTGAGCAGCATTCTGCAATGTGGCCTGACATTTTCACAGCAGTGTGTGTGTGTGTGTGTGTGTGTGTGTGTGTGTGTGTGTGTGTGTGTGTGTGTGTGTGTGTGTGTGTGTGTGTGGATCACCATACATAATAGTGCAGGTAGTAATGCACTTATTTTGTCTTCCTCCTCACAGATGACCATGGGCGTTGGAGTTTGTCCCCCTCACAACCTGATGTCAGTGTCTCTGGTGATGATGGCCATAGTGAGGCACAGGTGGAGTTGTTGGGGGCTGAATCTGACCCATGGGTTGACATCCCACTTCTTCCCTGTTTGTCCCTGCATACAGTCAGTATGCCCACACATACTGAGTCCCCTGCGGCCACAGATATTGGACAGTCATGGTGTGGTGGCATCAAAGAGGAGAGTGGCAATAATGGCATCAGTGAATGCAGACACTGGCCATAGCCAGAGACCTGGTGAAATCCCACACAGGCAGATTGACAGGGCTGGTCAAAGAAGGACTGCTGCCCATCCACCACCTGTCACAGGTGTCACATCACTAGTAACCCAATGCATGTTTCTGTCCATCAAGGAGGCACAGGAATGTTCCAAACCCAACACCAGATGGGTTCTCAGGATCATGGAGGCATCACTGTCTAATATCCGTGACTTCCGCCACCACATTGGTGATGCCATGCATCATTTCTCTGATGTAGTGGGAAGACGGTGGGGTGAGACACTGTCAGTCATTGACCGCACATTGTCTGTGCTAGAACATGTGGTGGGAGTAGGGCATTGGACACATGCACGTAGGTCAGCAACAACATTGCCTGAGTCCACATGGCCATGCACACTCACACTCCCGTAGTGGCAGTACCTCCAGCACTACAGAAGGGAGGGTGCTGTCCATACTACGACATGGCAGACCATGGGCATGTGGTCCTGGGTAGTCCTGTGAGGGACATGGGCCCAACAGACACCAGTCACCATCAATGACTAGTACCACATCTGATCCTGGGCATGGTCGTGCCAATGCCACTCCTGGTAGAGCCAGTTTCCATGTTCATGGCCAGAGATGGTAAACTGTCCATTCTGCCATGTATGCTCCACAGCTGTCCAACATACTCATGTGTAGGGCTAGTACATGGCTTGACTGTGTACATGCACACACTCATACATCACTGTCACATGCAGGTCACCAACAGACACACATGGTACCTGTCCATGGCCTAGCTGACTACCATCCCTTCCTGATCCCACATACGATGTCAACGGTTTGGCATAGTCTAGGCCTCTGGCACCCCCACAGCACACTCTGTGAATGTGATGATAGCTGTGCCACATCCCTGCCATTCATACCATTGATGCAGGGACATGCAAATATGTGTCTGATGGACAGGGTGACTATAGTACAGTACATGACATGTTGTAGTGTGGTTGTGTTATGCCATGACAGGTGCTGTATGCTAGGGTGTGTCATGAGTACACATCAAGGTGTTTGCACCATTGTTGTATGATGTTAGATTGGCTGTGTTGTTGCAGACTGACAGGTGTCTCTCAGAACTTTGTATGTTTGTGGTGCAGATGTATGAGTGGCTACACTATGGAGACTTCCTGACAGTACAGTTGTTCAGGATGGCATGATTGCAAAGTGGAAATATGACATCAGCAAGGAAAGGCTGCATATGTGCATGGTTACCAAGGTGTGTATGTGTAGGACAGTGTGTTAGGGGCAATGGGGGCAGACAGAGTAATCCTGCATGCATACCCTATGCCAATGCATCCTACCTTTGCTACGTCATCTGGGTGTCCCATACCTACAAATGTAGGTGGTGGCAGATAGCATTTATGCATAGTTAGATGTGGGTTATTTAGGGCCAGCAGCTACTCAGAGGGCCTTAAAATGTATAACAATTGCACACACATAGGCAAGACAGATACATTGCTGCGAGGGGGCATATTTACACACACACACACACACACACACACACACACACACACACACACACACACACACACACACACACACACACACAGTTACCCGTTATGAGACTAGAACCCCTAACTATTTAGTGGTATATACTACAGTACTATTTACTTATCGCATGCATCATGGAGCTTATGCGTTCTGACAGTGTCTGCCAGTGCTGTTAAGGTCAGTGACATCAGCAGCTATTGACAGGGAGGCTATTTGTTGTGGAGCATGCTAGTCAGAGAGCCATAAAATGATTGACCATTGCACAGCCATAGGCATGTCTGTACTGCTGCATGGGAATTATGTAGATATACACATAGAAGGTGGGTGATGTGAGATTAGAACCCCTGCCCACCTAACAGTACACATTACAACTGACAGTACTACTTGCATGCACCACCGGTTACATTTTGTGTACAAGTGGTTGCAGCACTACATCACTCTACACCTTTATATACATATATATATTTATATATATATATATATATATATATATATATATATATATATATATATATATATATATATATATATTCACTATAGAATCCCAAAATACTGAAATTCCAAATTTCAGTATTTCGAAATTCTATAGCTGAAACCTTTAAATACCGAAACTCTATAACCATGAAATTTAAAACCGCGAACCTACAGTGCAAATACACCACACACATACACATGCACACAATCTCCCCCCACAATCAAACAATCCTACACTACAGACAAGCAGGGGGGCAAGTACCCCTGCACCCCCCATATGGGGGGGCTGCACCCGCAGCCCCCCACACCCCCCACCTATATATACTAACTCTGAGATCGCACAATCACACACAGAAAGGTAACTCACACACACACATTTCACAGCCCCTTGGAAACACACATCACAGCCAGAAAACACACTAACATACACTAAAGCCCCTAACTAACACACTCATACATACTTATCTCCATTAACACCTATGCATTCACACAATGCAACACCAGAAGCTCCGAACTTCGGTATTTTGAATTTCACACTTCTGGTGTTTCGGAATTTCAAGGCTTCGATATTATAATTTTGAAATACTGAAAGTTGGGATTTCAGTATTTCGAAATTATAAAGGGAACCCATATATATATATATATATATATATATATATATATATATATATATATATATATATATATATATGTATGCATGTATGTATATTACCTTTATATATATATATATATATATATATGTATATATATATATATATATATATATATATATATATATATTTATACCTTTCATAGGTAGGTAGGTACTAGGCTATCAGCCCATGGGCCTAATTAAGCCTAGCCAACAAGGTTCCCTGGCTTACGCCACCCAAGAAAGTTACTTTTCTGTGCCCTTGTCGAGCAGAGCCACAGAAGTGATCCCCGGTGTGTATTTCTTATTTCCCTTCCACTCATCAAGATTTTTCTTGAAGAGTGCTAATGAGGAACTTTGCTTGACATAGATGGGTAGCTTGTTCCAGAGTATGGGAAGTCTCTGGGACAGGAATCTATCCCTCCAGCATGTCCTGTTTATAGGTTCATAGGTTGGTACTAGGCTATCGGCCCTAAGACCTTTACAAGCCTAGTCATAACAATTCCCTGGCTATTTCTTCCCACAGTATTTACTTTCCAGTACCTCTGTCTAACAGGGTGACTGACATGATCCCCGGGGTGAATTTCCTATTTCCCATCCAATCACCAAGGTTCCTTTTGAAAAGGGCCAAAGAGGCACTTTGCTTGACATGTATGGGCAGTCTATTCCAGAGTCTGGAGAGTCTCTGGGTCAGGAACCCATCCCTCCAGCATGTGCCACATACTGATAGATAAGGGTAACCATGTCTGAGAGGGATAGGGAGAGGCAGATACATATACATACCTGTCTGTATGCACAGTGATAAATTCACTTCTCAGTTCTTTAGGCATATAAGCCATCAGACATGGGCTGAAATTAGCTAAGTGTAGGAGCATGCCCAGTGTGACCGTCAGTACTTACAAGGTGACTCCAGGTCAGACCTAACTGTACTCCAGTCCAGGATTTTGTGTGCTACAGCCAAATGGCTGCTGCACCAGATTCAACAGTCCAGCACCGCCCAGATATTATGTCCAAGGGATTCCCCAGCTGTGTGCTGCACATAATATCTGAGTCATACCTAGGGTGTGTACAGATTGTAATTGACAGTACAGGGTTTTGCATCATATGTCTGTTACGTTTTATATAGCATTGTGATTTTCTGGTACATCAGTGGCAAATCATTATTGTCTGATGTTAGGAACCAATGACAGGCAGTTCATTTACTGAGTCCATCCACAGCAGGTAACCCATGCTACTGGATGACCTATTATTCTCTGCACTGTCTAAATTTGTGTGGCCACTAGTTGATCCTTCTCCTTATATGTGGTCCTTTGTCCCATTCCTGTTCATGGTTTTGTCCATATTTCCTGCTCTAAGTAGGTGTAGGTATGCTGTGACCGGGGTACATGCTGTAACACCTCACACAGGGTTAAAGACTTCTCACCTCTGACTGGACATGTTTGCAGGATGTCCAGCATTCTGCCCTATATGTCTGATCTGCTCTTTTGACAGTTGTGTTGTTTTGGTAATATATAACTACAAGGTGTCTACTGATTTGCTGTAGGTACTAACAAAGTTACATGATGGCCTGTACATCCTGCTGCTACTCTGACTTGTTACAACCTGCTGTTATGCTAGCCACCTTCAAGGTTACTCAGAGCATTTGTAATGTCCATAGCTGTGGCCCCCTGTCCCTCCATTCTCTCTAGCATTGCCTAGCTTTCTTGCAGTAGTGACATATTTTTTTCAATCTGTGGGTCACCTACCATAGGAGTACCTCACATGGAAAATTTTAGGTGCAACCAGCTTCGAGCCATGAACACTATCAGCCATGCAAATATACTTAGCCCACTGTGCCACACCAGCCACCAAAAAGTGAAGTTTAATTCCTGCCACTCTGAAAAGTAGACAGACATAACTTTAACCCCTGCATATTGAGGAAATAGGACATGTCACCAGGTTGTTTGGGGCAGCCCTGGGACTGTGTGGTCTGCTGCTATGACCTTGCTAACATACTGTCACTGCAGTTATATGGGAACATGGCTGTACTGGGGTAGGGGATTCTAGCATTGATAGTCATGCATCTGTCCTATGGCCCCGACTGTTTGGCATTTCTCTCACATACTGCAGTGGGTTTTGCTGCCTTGTGGCCTACTGCATATTATGGGGCAGCCAGCATTGTACAGAGAATACCTGTTATCCCACATAGCTGTTAGTTCCCTGCAGGTAGCCCAGTAACCCACTCTTGTCCCTTGCATACATGCAGCAGGTCCATACATATGCTACCATAGTCTAGTACCCCATACATTTGTTGTAAAGAAGAGTGACTTACTTTGTGACTGCAGCAGTTGAGATAAACGGTGCTTCAGGGCTGATTCTGTCTGATGCACACAGTACACAGCCAATACATGTTAAGGTACAGGCTGTGTGGTGTGGCTGGCATCCTTTTTACTATGTATGTGAGTCAGAGTGAGGTGTCATTCCCTATGATCCTAGTTTGTCAGTGCATGTGCTATGTATTGCCTCTTTGCCAAGGCCAGGGCACACTAGGCATGTCTATGTCTGCATAGAGGGAACAGGCTCAGGGGGTTCCTCATCCAAGTTCCCCTGTAGCTGAGGCTGAGGGGACCTTGGCACTGGTGGGGGGCTGTGTGTCCCTTCCCTGTGGTGATCCTGCCACAGCTGTTTCCACAGGATCATATTGTGTAGCATGGCACATACTGTGAAGATCTGTGCATATGTGGCTGGAGAGTACTGCAGGGCTCCACCAGATATATTGAGGCAGAGGAACCATAACTTGAGCAGCGCAAAAACATGCTGTATGATGTTCCTAGTTTGTGCATCTGCCTCATTATGCCATTCTTCGGTAGGTGTGTGTGCATTTCTGATGAGTAACATCATCCACATTTCCAGTGTGTAACCAGCATCCCCCAGTAGATGGCTGTATGGGATGTCCACCCTGGCACACATCTGGTACTGCTGTGATGCATGCCAGATATGGGAATCATGATAACTGCCAGGGCTGTCAGCACACACATCCATAATAATGCCCTGAGCATTGCACATAACCTGCCAGTTGATGGATATCCCTTGTGGTTGACGTAAACTCTACCCTCTTCACTGGGTGGTGCCCTGATATGAACATCAGTGCAGTTTATGGTACCCAGTACCTCAGGGTAGTGTGCTACATGGTGGAAGAAATGCATGCTACTGGCCCTCTCCTCAGGGGTGTGGGGTAAATAAATGTGCTCACTGGTGTGTGTTTACATGGCAGCCAGGAACTGGTGGAGTACCCTGGATGCATATGTCTGGCCGACCCCCATCATGTCCCCAGTTGGTCTTTGAAAAGTACCTGTAGCTAGTATTCTAAGAGCTACACACAGCTTTGTTTCCACTAGGATGGGTTGCCTTTTGTTGGCTCTGGGTCTGAGTTGAGGGTGGCAAAGCTCAGTGAGTTCTTGAAGTATGGCCCTGTCCACCCTGTAGTGCTCTACAATCTCCAGATCATGTAACTCCTGGAAGGTTACCCTGGGCCTGAAAACTCTTCTCCTTCCCAGTCTAGACCTATTGTCAGCACCAGCATCAGCACTGACCTCAGCTTCTAGCTCATACAGATGTAGCAGAGCAGCAGCAGCCCCTAGCATTCTGTCAGTTAAAATTCCCAAGTCTGTTCTCTAATGGTGCAGAGTATGGCTGAGAAATCAGATTGCAGGGTGCATGCATACTTTATAGTGGTGTGCTGCAGATGCAGCCTGTATGATTGGCTGACTATGATGCATTCCACCTGCCAGATATATCATTGAGGGGTTTGAATGGACCAGTGTAAATGGAACAGGGGTTGTCAGTATTCCTACATGATTGGCTTTCCCAAGCAATTTCCTTTTCTTCTTTTTTTTTTAAACTGCCTTCCCTGCTAAGCACTGCAGTGCATTGTGCAAACCCGCGGTGCTCATCTAAACAGTGGTCAGCAATTTGGACACACCCCCATGCACAGGCACACTCAACATAGCTTAAACCAGCTAAAACATGTGCCCCACAGCTAAACAAAGCTTAGCAGCAGTAGACACCCCCTTCTTAGCTGAGCTGAGTGGCACGCAAACAGGTGCCATTGAGCTCCAATCCACTTACACTTATAGTGACACACCCACTTTTTATGTCAGCTACCTGTTCTATTGACACCAACACAGTTCTGGGGCTACACGGGTTTTATCTTCGTACACAGTGGCCCATTTTTGCTATTCAGTAACCCAAGCTCATTTGCATACGGATCCTTGCACATAACCTGGATACTCTTCTATTCTAAGGCTTGCCTCCTTAGTAACCACTGACATCTACCATTGTACATACTGCTTGCAGGGCACTATAATGCATTATTTTCACATATGTCTTATTTTCAGTTTTTAAACATTTTAATATCTTTTTTTTTCCCATATTGGCATGTTTGTGCATTGCTGCATGCCACGCAAGCGTAATATGGGTATTAAAAAAATAGATATTATTTTATATTATTTTGCATTAGTTTTTGGACTCACATGGCATAGTTTTGCACATATATGTGCCTACTATGACATTTCCGACCTTCTAATTGGGCTTTTACAGCCCCTGTTCAATTTTTACATTTCTGCACACTATTTTCCACGTACACTTCTGACACCAGTACGAGTTCTGCACAGATACCTAGCTGCTCCCTCATTTGCATGGATTTCATCTGCTTATGAGGTGATTTGCATGCCACGGACACTTCTATGTCTGCATGCTTGCGCACTCCCCTCTAATCTGTTTACTTGATCGCACAGCTGCCGGTTTCCGTGTTAGATCCATGCCACTCTGCCTACATGGAAAATCATTCCATGTAGGCTTTAATGAATTCCCCCCATAAAGCTGACATGTTCACCTCTAGGAATATATTATTGGGACAAACACTTATACTAAGGACGTGCCATTTATAGATAACATACAGGAAATAAGATATGCAGATAAAAATTGAGGAAATAATTATTTTTTTAGAGAAAGTTAAATCTCCCTGCAATTTGTGGTTATTATAGTAACCTACACAACAAAACTGATGACTTACTGCCTATTGCTTAACATTTCAGTAGCACTTAATGATCAACCATGGTTTTGTAAAACAGCAGATCCTTTAAATACTTAAGAAAACTGTTTTTATACTGATAAAGTTAGAAGTACGAGTGGAGGTGTATTTATTTATGTCACAATATTCAAGCACAGTTTATATTACTTCTCTTGGAGAAATGTCAGCAATGTCACTTATAATAGGCAGCAAGATCTAAGATATCATATTTTTTCTAAAAAATCCAACCATTAAAAGGACATTGGATTAATGCATTTTTAATAAATTAATTAGTTGTTGGTAAGGTACTTCTATATTGTTAGCTAGTGACTTGAAGTCTTTAAGAATCTCATGGGCACTTAACTTTATAATGACAAAATGATGTTTTTATTCTTAAGCAATCAAACATTTTCTTTGTTTCAACTGGTTAATAGTTCATCTAGGAATAACAACATTCTGGATGTTGCTTTTTTTTCTTATTCATCAAAAATCAATAACTGAAGTTAGAATAAACCCATGTCTTACAAACTCAGATCACAGTATTATTATGTGTAAAGACATAGTTTCCTTGCCTTCTGAGACCAGTGTAATACCTTCAAGAAGAAATTGCCATGTTGGAAACTGTTGAGTTAATAATGATTTACTTTGTTTGAAATGGTTGTGAAGCATTACTAAAGTAAATTCAAAAAAGATCTGGCAGATGTTTTTACTCCAAACTGATGAGCAAGAGATCACTTGCATTCATTTTTGAAAAAGAAAAGCTCGTGTTCTACCTATACATAAAGCAGGCAGTATAAACTTAGCTGATAACTATAGATTAGGCTATGTTAGCCTAATCTATAGTTATCAGCTACGTTTCTACTGTCTGCTTTGTATATGGATTATACTTGAGCTGCACAGTAAAAATCCAGATGTTTTACTTATATACAAACATGCAAATATGTCAGCCATGGAAAATAATGCCTTTCTGGCCTGTCAATATACCAAAACAGTTATTCCCATAAAGTGTCCATGCTGTTCTTAAAATATATAAACTAGTAGGTTCTTTTAATCTAATTTGGTAGCATATTGTATGCATCAGCTACTCTCTCTCAGAGAGCCAATTAGTAACCTCTCTTTCCTATATAATCATCTGCATCGGTTGTCCGATGATTTTCTACTAATTTTTGTTAACCCCAAACATTCCCAGAGGCAGTTTCCCTAAATTCCCTCTAACCTAAATAAGGTCTCTTCTTACATGTCCATATGAGACAGTGTACAAGTTCAGATATTTTAGTCTTCCATGATAACCTAAGTTTTCACATCCATGGATGATCTTGGTATAATTCCATTGTATTCTTTCTAGTTTACTCATGCTTGTTTTCTTATAAGGTTCCCATATTGTTATCACATGTTCAAGTTTGGATCTAATGTAACTAACAAACAATGATTTCATCATTTCTGATTTCCTAGACTTTATACATCTTTTTATAAACCTTACAACTCAATAACTATCAGTAATCTATTGGTTCATATGATTGGAAAAAAATCAAAGCTGGATCTACCCATGTATTTCCATCCACCATCTACATTGAATCTACAATTTCTATTGCTGTGGCTGCATTAGATGTTTACCTTTCAAGCTGTTTCTCCCAAATCTCATATGCTTATTTTTGATGTATTTAGCATCATATTATTCCCCTGTGCCCAAATGGTCAATTTAGTCAAGCTCTAGTATTATATAACTCATAAAATACTTTCTTACCTCTCGAAGTTCATCAGTAATGTATGATAAGACATATAGTTAAATATGGTACTGGCCTGTGTAGGCTGCCATCTTCATTATGGACAATGCATCTATTTGACTGAAAAATGTCTACAGATTGAATGGTAAGAAGTAATAGTAGGAAGAGAAGTGGGTGTGAATTAATTAATAAATCAGAAATGGATGCAGATGTGTTTGATTATGAATAGAGGTGTGATTCAAGATAGCAGATATGCTGTCACCAGAAGTGCTTAATATATTTAGCGCTGGTTAGGAAGATGGTAAATTATACACATAAAATGAGACATATAACTATATAACTGAGACCAGCAATAACCAAAGGCTAAACGAGTTTCAGAAACCTTGTCATGTTTGTCCTAAGATGTTCATGAAGTCATTTGGCAAAGTCATCTTCTCATATTTTGGTTACACTTGGTTATATCCAAAAGGTGAGTAAGTGATTGCACTTATAATCTTCTTTTCTTTTGAAGGAAGAGAACCCATTAAAATTCTTGGATGCAGATACATGGATTGACTCCAGCCTGCTTCTTTTAAATTATTTCAGGAACATCCTTGTAACCAGGGTTATGTCCTGGGTTACAGCTAAATGAGGACCATATCAAATAATTTCATTCTTGACTATCATTGCAAGGAGCACATGGCAGTTTAATCTGGAAGTTCAGAATTTGCACAGTCGCTACACTAGGCCTAATTTCTTTGGAGGCATCTTTGTAAAAGAGGAATGTGCACCTTCAAGATTAACTGCTTCCACTAGATTCAGAACCAAAATAGTCAGAAAAGCAGTAATGTGCTTCTTTTTTTTACTTTCACATCTAACATTTGCTGTTGCACCATAGCTCTCAACCTCTTAGCATAAGAAATATGGACAAAGCCTAAAATAATGGGGGGACAAAGGCCAAAAAATATGGACAGATTATAAATATTGCTACTACACACTTAGAAAGTTGCCAGAATAACAAGATTTGTGTTAGCATACATTTTCTGAAGGATATGAAATCTAAAATTCGAATGTATGCTATTATTTAGTGGCGTCAACCCTCCTTGATTTGGCAGAAAATTACAAATTTTATTAGGAACAGAATGAAAACATAAGCTAAAAATCTGGACAGTTGAGAGGTATATAGTTGCACTGCCACCAAAGTAAATTTATATTCAAGGGACTATTTCTGAAAGTATCACTTCAAGATGATTAAGTTTCATGGCCTGAGTGTCAGAGGTAGGTATATTAGATAGGCAGACATAATTCAGATGAGACTCACTAGAACTGCCTGAGAATATTGTGTGAAAGTGTGGTTCATGGTGATTTGAGTTTGAAGAAACTGGATTGCCTGAAATATATAACTTTCTTCTCAGAACCTGTAGAATACATACCAATTTCTTATCTATAAACAAACACTGAACAAATAATAAAGGGACAGAGCATCTGGAAGTATAATAAAGTGACTCCTGATATGATTATTAAGAAATAAACTTTTTAACACCTTTGTCAATGAGTAGAGAAAAAAGACTTCTTTAATGAGTAAAAAAAAATGTACAGATATTCTGCTTCTCCAAATCACATGACACCTTTATATGTGCCAGTATGTGAATCCTGTAATTTCCACACCGAAAACATGCGATTCATATAAGCTGTCATTCACCGTATGGTAGTCACTATTACAGTATGTATGCACAGAATATTTTTTCACTGCTGTTTATCTTATACACTACTACCAGTGTGTCTATGCAGCATCCTGTTTTGTCTTTTATCATTCCTCAGGTCTGTCAAGTGCTAGATAATCTGTGACATATTTCAATCTGTCTTAAACTGTATGTCAGCTGCTGCCACAAAGTTTGAGCTATATAACCTGCACATGCCTCACTGGAAATGTACAGAAAATGTCAGCAATTTGCTACAGACAAGCATGTTCTGCAGAGGGCTGAGATATGATACATATGTAGTGCAATGGTGGGCAGACATATGCAGTGCAATGGTGGGAGGAGGACTGAGATATGATACATATGATACATATACAGTGCAATGGTGGGCAGAAGCCTGAGGTATCACATGAATGCAGTGAGTGCAATGATGGGCAGAGGATTGAGACATGATACATATGCAGTGCAATGGTGGGCAGACATATGCAGTGCAATGGTGGGTGGAGGATTGAGATATGCTACATATGCAGTGCAATAGTAGGCAGAGGCCTGAGAAATGAGACATATGCCGTGCCATGGTGGGCACAGGATTGAGATATGATACATATGCAGTGCAATGGTGGGTGGAGGACTGAGATATGATACATATGCAGTGTAATAGTGGGCAGATGATTAGTGGTTGCTGCTCATAGCCAAGAAAATGCATATCATGTAAAGGGCTCACACATGGTATGTTTTGTTACACTTGGTGGTAAATTGTATTAGCTACGCATTATGCAGCAACTATATGTCTTGCAAAGTCTCAGTGAATGGACATTTTTGTGGGAATTGGAATAGACTTGTGCAGCTGTGTTATACAAAGTATTTGCTGTGTTTTATTTTCTTGTGTATTCAAAGTCTGTGTTGTCCACTCTTAAATATACTGTTTATTTCTTTTATTGCAGACACAGCTGAAAATATGTCAAAAAGGTATGTCTGCATTAATCTTCCAGAAAATGTCTAATATGCTGATGTATTAAATGACTACTGATGTCAGACCAGAGGCATCCTAAGCTATGTATGGTTGCATTGTACAAAATCCTTTGTATCTACTGTGGTGCGGTTGCCATTTCTCAGACCTGTATGTACTTAGGGCAATGTACACATTTTCCAGTGTATATCAGTCATTATTTTTATACCACAATGATGAGCCAAATATGCATCTTTATTTTGCTTTTCTTTAGAAAATCCACCTTGCTGGATGGATTGTATGTGATATGCTATGGAATAAAGCTGGAGCTTTTTGAGACGGTCAGTGTAGGGCATTTGCTTGATGCCAGTAATCCTCTTTGTGAGGTACTTCTGTGGCCTTTCCAGCTGCTGCAGATGTCTTGTGAGGTACATTCCAAAAGGGGCTTTGTAATCTATAATGGGTCTAATGAGTGTCGAGTAGAGGGGATCAATGATCACTTTTTTTCCTGGATGAGAACCCTTTTGTGATGAGGTGTGCCACGTAGAAGGACTTCCTGACTACTGTGGCAATGTGACTGTCAAAGGAGAGACTACTGTCCATCTGGGTCCCAAGGTCTCTTATCACACATTCAGTGTTAAGTAGATTGATGCCTATGTGGTAGTTCATGGGTACAGAGTTTTTACCAAAGGGGATGACACTGCACTTTTTGGCATTGAGCTTGAAGCCATGGCTTTCACACCAGGCATCTGTCTCAGCGAGGCCCTTCTATAGGATGTCCACATCATTTGGTGACTTGACTATGGCTCCTAGTTTGCAGTCATCTGCGAACTTCATTAGCCAGAGGCCTTCTGTGTTAGCCTGTACTTCTGAGAAGTAGATACCAAACAGGAGAGGTCCCAGGACTGAACCCTGTGGTACTCCACTTGTCACTGGTTTGAAGTCAGATTTGGAGTCTTCAACTTTTACAGTGTGGGTTCTGTCACTGAGTCAGTTGGCAACCCATCTTGTGATGTAGGGATTTATACCTAGTCTAGTGAGTTTAGCTATAATTCCAGAATGGGGGATGGTGTCAAAAGCCTTGGCGTGGTCAAGATAGGCTGAGTAAACCACCTTACCCTCATCGACGGCTTTGGTGACTGCCTCAAAGAGGTCAATCAGGTTCAGGAGGCATGATCTACCTTTCACAAACCCGAACTGGGTGGGAGCCAGAGTTTGGAGGTTACCAATGTCTTTGTTTATGAGTTCCATGATGATACGTTCCATGGCCTTGCGGACCAGGCTCATCAGGCTAATAGGTCGATACTTCCCGGGATCAGTGGTGGCTCCCCCTTTGTAGAGTGGGATAACTGTTGCTGTGCGCCATTCAGTGGGCACAAAGCCTAATGTGAGGCTATTATTGAACATGGTGCTTAAGTGGGGAGCCAGTTCGTTCTGAAGTTCGTGTAAAACTCCTCCTGGGATGTTGTCCAGTCCCATGGATGCTGTGTTTTTTGCTTTAGAGAGTGCAGCTTTTACCTCCGTAGTTGTGATTGCAGGGACTCTGCATTCTTCCTGTATAGATATGGGCCCTTTAGGGGATAAGGGAGGGTAAAGTTAGCACTGAACCTATCTGCCAGGATGTTGGCAATATCAGTTGGTTCTGTAATTTTTGTGCCGTTGTGCTGTAACTCAGAGCAGATCTGGTTGTTGCCATCAAGATTCTTGACATAGCTATAGAATGCTTTGTGTTTGTCCTTAGAATTTGTGGCAATTTTTTTTTCGTAGCTAGCTTTGGAGGATCTTATAAGGGATCTCAGCTTCTTACTGAGGCTGACCAGGGAGCTCCTCCACTCATGGGATTTTACTTTCTTTTGCAACAGTTTCTTCCTTTTGTTGTACAGTTTGTTTATGGCAGGGGACCACCAGATTGGCTTCCTTTTTTTGGAGGATAGCATCTTGGTTCTGTTTGGGATAGCACGACCCATGCATTCGTGTAAGTGCTTATAGAGTGCATTTGTGTAGGATTCAGCAGTTGTAACTGTATTGTCCATCTGCATGGGTGTCATGAAGTTCACCACTTCTATCTTAAGAAGCATTAAATTGGCTTTGGAGAAATTTATTACTATGGTTTCCTTAATTGGGAGTGGGTCAGGATGTGGATATCAAGGGTGATTAACTTATGGTCGGATCGGACCAACGAGGAGTTGACTTCAGGTGTGGAACACCGGTCACTCATGTTGGTAATGACTAGGTCTAGGATATTGTTGCCCCTGGTGGAGGTGTGGATAAGTTGATCCAGGGCATTGGAGTTTATGAATTCCAGAAAGTGTTGAGCTAAGGAGTTGGTACAGGAGTAGTTTTCCCATTTAATGGTGGGGTAGTTGAAGTCACCCATTATTAGGGTGTTTGGTTGAACCCTAATATTTTCCAGTACATCAAGAAAAGAGGAGTGGGAATCCTGGGGCTTGGTGGGGGATATGTAGCAAGCTACAATTTGGATTGCAGTTTTGCCCAGAGTTAGTTGCACTTGCATAACCTCGGATGCATTATGCTGAGCAACTAGCCTGGAGGTGTGGATACTCTTAATGAATATGGACACACCTCCGCCTTTGGTGTTTCGGTCCAGGTTACATGGCCAAAAAGTGTGGTATGAGTTATAGCATGGTAGTGCAGGGGTGCTCTTTTGAGTCTTGAACCAGGTCTCAGTCACTGCACAGATATCGATGTTCTCCATTTTAAGCCCCACAGATATCGATGTTCTCCATTTTAAGGAGCGCCTCGAGTGAGTGCATTTTGAGATTTAGACTTCTAGCATTGAGTAACATTACCCTCAGTTTTTGCTTGCCTGTTCCTGTTATGGTGGTGAATTTGTCATTTGAACCTTGCCTAAAAAATGCACTATAGGGGAGGCAAGAGCCTTAGCCAGTATCCAGAATCCCAGGGGTGACAAGTGCAGGCCATCTGTGGCAACGCATCGTGGTCTGTTGACCATGTCATTCCAAGCAGGCAGATACTAGATCCCCTTAGAATGACAACAGAAGCTTAACCAATTGTTGAAATCAATCATTTTGTCCTTGTACTACGGTATCTTTTTGGGTGATGGCAGAGTGCTACTCAGGGCTAGGGTCATACCTGCCTGGGCTACAATATCAGAGAGCTCTTCCATGTCTCCTTTCATGTAGTCCAGGGAGGTATGTCTCAGGTCATTCACACCAACATGGACAATGACAAAGTCATATTTGTACGTGTTGTGGAGTGACCTGAGTGTGTGAGTTATGTGACAGATCCTGGCACCTGACAGGTGGCTGACAGTAACCTTCTCCTTGTTTAGCCTGGTGAGTGGGACATCAGTGTCCCTGACTATAGAGTCACCTATGACTAGTGTGTTGGGTACGTTGTTTTGCCTTATTGGCTGTGGTTGAGTGGCACACTGTGTCTGTGGGCTATGTCATTTGGGTTGTGTTGGGGGATGGTGGTTGCTTGCATTTCAGCTTTGGAGGTCTCTGTTGCTTAGACAGATTATTAATGAGAGCCTCCGCAAATGTTTTTGTGTTACTATGTGTGGATTTTGGTGGTGTAGATTTAGTGAGACTATGTGATGAGTGTGGTACGGTGCAAATGTTTACCTTCTCCTCATGACTGTCAAGTTCAGTCTTGGTTGGAGAGAGCTTTACCTCCAGTTTGGCTAGATAAGTACATCTCTCACAAGTTGTAGTGCTGGTTGGTAGGAGGAGAGGGTTGTCTGTGTACATGAGGCAATTTCTACATTGCCTCAAGATGCCCAGATTCATCAGATAGACAGGAGAGAACACTGGGAACTGACACTTGGACATGCCTAAATAAAAACTATTTTCCTCTAGATAAGTGAGGAAAGTGAGTACAAGAGCTGTTTTTCTCTAAGCAAGTGAGAAAAGTAGGTACCAAAACTATTTTTCTCAAGGTAATGAGGAAGGTTGAGTTCAAAAGTAATTAGTAACTTGCTTAGTGCTTACAAGTTCTGAACAAGTGCTGAGCACGAATAAGCAAATTTAAGTGCTAAAACTAAGAATCTGTATCTGCACTAGACGAGTTACAGGACAGAAACAAGTGGAAATGCAAGCTTTCAAATCAGAAAGTTGAGAGAGATTGAAAAGATTGCCCAAACGGCCAATAACTACAATTTCTGGGCCAGAACCACTCCTTATGTGGTAGACAGGTTACCTAGTGCTTACCACTCTCACTGATAAGCTAGAAGGTTTCCCTCCAACACAGAGAGGCTTGGGGGGCTCAGAAGCTTACATACAGTCCTGGATACAGCAAATCTGTATCTGGAACACTAGTTACAGGAAAGTTAGGAAACAGGCTTACAGTTTCTTTTTACAGAAAAGTAGGTAAAACAGCAGTAAAAACAAGAGTAGCTAAAACAGCAGTAAAATAATTTACATGCAGTACAAGCTAGCACAATTGAGTATGTAGCAATATTAGACTAAACACAGTTTAAAAAATACAATTAAATTAAAAAGGTCTAAAAGCAAGTGCAGAAAGTGTTTATTAGGTAGAACATGGTAAAGAGATGGGACTGAAGAAGTGTCCCAGATCAAATCTACAGTGGGGCGGGCAACTGCAAAAGCCAGCAAATTTAAACTACAAACCAGAAATAGGGAGGGTGGGTGGAACAAAACAGTTTCAGCAGAGATCTAAGCAACAATTAACAGTACAAACTCTAAAACCAAAAAAATATACTCAGCTCTGTATATTTGCAGATATATTGAGAAGCAGTCTCAGAACACAGGTACCAGCAATGAAATGCAGGCTGTTACTAACAGGTCTAATTTTATGCAAGTGATCCTTGAGTTAGATAACACACAAGCTGTGAAAACCAGTTATACCAACTGAAGACAAAGAAGAAAATAGGGGGAGACGGGGTAAACAGTTTCAACAGAGATCTAAGCAACAATTAACAGTACAAACTCTAAAACCAAAAAATATACTCAGCTTTCTATATTTGCAGATAGATTGAAAAGCAGTCTCTCAGAACACAGGTTCCAGCAATGAAATGTAGGCTGTTACTAACAGGTCCAATTTTATGCAAGTGATCCTTGTGTTAGATAGCACACAAGCTGTGAAAACCATTTATACCAACTGAAGACACAGAAGAAAGTAGGGGGAGATGGGGTAAACAGTTTCAGCAGAGATCTAAGCAACAATTAACAGTACCAACTCTAAAACCAAAAAATATATATGTACTCAGCTCTGTATATTTGCAGATAGATTGAGAAGCAGTCTCTAAGAACACAGGTTCCAGCAATGAAATGCAGGCTGTTACTAACAGGTCTAATTTTATGCAAGTGATCCTTGAGTTAGATAACACACAAGTTGTGAAAACCAGTTAAACTAACCGAAGACACAGAAGAAAATAGAGGGAGATGGGGTAAACAGTTTCAGCAGAGAACTAAGCAACAATTAACAGTACAAACTCTAACACCAAAAAATATACTCAGCTCTATATATTTGCAGATAGATTGAGAAGCAGTCTCTCAGAACACAAGTTCCAGCAATAAAATGCAGGATGTTACTAACAGGTCTAATTTTATGCAAGTGATCCTTGAGTTAGATAACACACGAGCTGTGAAAAACAGTTATAACAACTGAGGACACAGAAAAAAATAGGGGGAGATGGGTAAACAGTTTCAGCAGAGATCTAAGCAACAATTAACAGTACAAACTCTAAAACCAAAAAATATATACTCAGCTCTGTATATTTGCAGAAAGATTGAGAAGCAGTCTCTCAGAACACAGGTTCCAACAATGAAAATCGCATTTCAAATATATGCAAATGAACCCTTAAAGACATCAAGTGGCTTCTGAATGTTCATGACTTTTTACTTTTGCTTTTTAAGCCGTCGTGGATACATTCAGGCCAATAATGCCTAACCCCACTGCCATTAGTATGGAACTCATAGTATGTTATGCTACTCCTGTCTTTGATATATGATCTAGTCACTTCTGTGTTTGCATGTTTGATTTCTGCAGGATATCCCTATTTGGAACATTACAAGTGCTACTGATATTCATGCAGTTTGGACATAATAATGTTAGTCTTCTGTTGATAACAGAAGTGATCACCTACATCAAATGTGTTCTTCTGCAGTGGTGATGCTTATATGACATTTAGGCTTGATCATACAGTGTAACAGCCTTCAACCATGTTGCACATACTGTGCATTACAGAGACTCTTATGTATTCAATTTAGTCTCAACTATCTTTGTATAACAAAACTCGTGCAGTTAATCATTATATTAGAGGTAAAAGGCATTGCCCTCTGCTTATTATAGTTTGTTGATGACTTTGCTCTTGGTACTGCATGTAGCATTATGACTTATCTTTTGGGGCTTTCTGATTTTTTTTCATGTTTTGAACTTTTGCATTCTTACCCTCAGTTTCATTCGTGGCTTTCAACCTTTTCATAACTGTAAAAATAACTGATTTTCTAGTATCCAAGCAGAGACTAGCATTACTATATTTAAGGAACATAAACCAAAAATTCACAAATAATTAGTAGAATTTGAAGATGTAACACAGCAAACTATGTCATATTCAGTATCACACTTACATATATATATATACAACGTACAGTAATAGCACACTCAGATGAAAAGATATAAATGTTACTACATACAAACACTATCAATAGCTGCCTGCTGACATGGCACATGAGAAAGCCTTCTGAGTAAATGTGTTTTCTCCCTGCTGAGGGAACAAATGGTACAACTTGAATTGTGTGCTCTTTGAATCATCCATTGTACAGAATGTGATATGAATTTAAACATTTAATTTTTCTTATCTTTCTGAACAAGACCAGTAAGAGTTCACAATTCAGGTTTTCAGATATCTCTGTGTAGTCTTGTTATTTTAGTTGATAAGATGAAATGCCACCAAAAGCAAAAGAAAAATAACATCTTTACACTTCAGCGAAGAATGAAACAGAATTCTCATAAAACTATTATAAGATGCAGCCTTATCTTTTCCTGTGAAATAATTTTCTGACAGCTTATTGGAGTATGACTTTCCATGTGAAAACCTATCTGTAGATTTATATTTGTATGTCGCGCAAGTTTATTTAAGAAAATGACTTCTAGAATAGTAGAATTTCAAATACAAAGCAAAGTGTCTTACGAGTGTTGATCAAAGATGCATGACAATTTAAATTGCAGAGTCCCAGAATAAAACTGAATTGTTTTTACAATCAGTATTGTTTCTTGAAAGCACAATATTTGCTGTCACTTCACACTTAAAAAAATATGTCAGTGGTTTAGCAGGCAACACTTTCATCTTTAATACTATGAAGATCACAAGGCTGCAAGTTCTATCCCCACATGAGGTGCTTGAATTAATGCTCTGATATTGACACTACAGTGTAGCATAAGGGTGTTGTGAGTTATTTCAGATGAGATGCTAAATTGAGGTCATTATCTGCCTGGTTTTAGTTTAGGTGGATGTTGAAGATTGCACTAGTCTTGTCAAAAAGAGAAGCTCTGTTTTATTAACAATACAGAACTAATATCAGATTACAGTATGTCAGTATATCATTAGGGTGTTTTGTGCTCTTTAACTGAGTTTAAATCTTCCTGAGTTAATGGTTGTTTAGGTGGATGTTGAAGATTCCACTACACTTATCAAAAAGAGAAGCTGTGTTTTACTAACTATACAAAATTAGTATCAGATTACATTATGCTACTATATCATTTCAGCACACACGTACCATGATGTGCTGAAAATATAATGTCATATTCACATCATTATAGTTGTCATGAAATCATAGAAATACCAGGATTTTCTTACTACTTTAGTCAAATTATTTCTATGCAACACTAATATCATTATGTCTACCTTGCAAACACAGGTGGGCCGAGTAGATATAAACCAGTCAATAACAATAAAGAAAAATGACATATCACAAATAATTCCATTTATATGAGAAGCCAGTGAATATGTTAGCTCAAGCCTTTATTAACGATTATATTAAGATAGCATTTAAAATGTTATTTTTTTTTTTTTCATTTCAGATTTGGTAGTTGGTCCTCCAATAGAGTTATATGAAATATTTTTGAATTAATTGTTTGATGTGCCCTATTTGCCACTTATTTTATTTTCAGAGCTTGCTCACCTACATGCATTAGGAATTATTGTCCTTGAGTACTTTTACAGTGGTATGAGTTGTTCCTTGCTGAGGATTTGTACAAACTACTGCCTAAACTCAGGAGTATGGATCAATTAGGACAAGACTAAGCAAAAAAAAGTGAATGCAAAGTTTGATCTGTAACTTATCTTCATTGTCATCACTGGATGGATTTCAACAGATCAGACATCACACATATTACAGCCAAATGCTTTTTCTTCTCAGGTGTAACGATTTGATTTATAAAAGAAACTAACACATATTTTTCTTTTTATTCTAAATTTATCATAGTGATGTTGGGAATAAAACTGAACACACCAACAGCTCTGGTGTGTACATTTTCACTCAGTGGTAAGCATTTATATAGGGAGAGAGCTTTTACAATGCCTTCACCCATTTTGTACTCATTCTAGTCTATAGTGCCTTTTTGTATACTTCCAGTTCACACCCATATGTTTTTATGGCATCCAGAACTTTTTATGACTCTAGCTTTGTTTGCTAAGTGATTTACCAGCTAATAATAGGCAGTATTAATAAGTGCAAGGAGTTATTAATAAAATGACACCAAGTTTGTTCATTTAGGATATTCTGCAGTAGATAAATTAGTCATTGCCCATCACTTATTATTCATGTTTTCATATTTATGTTCGTATTTTATAACTGAGAGCTCTAGATATTTTTGAGGGGTATGCTGTGATGTGCTATTATGGGAAACAGGAAAATTAATTGTCATTGTCATTTATCTCACACTATACCTAAGATATTGTTAGTTGTTTATTAGTAATCATAAACATAAACAATATTTCATATGTACTTAGTACTTCAGAAAAACAAGTGACTTATAGAAGATTTCATAGCATCAGATGAAATCTTAGTTGATGTTAAAGAAAAATGACTTACATATTTGCACTGTAATTTGCAAACTATATAGGTCCATAGGTTCATATGTTGTTACTATGCCAATGACCACTAGGGCCTTTATAAGTTTAGCTGTGCCCCAACCCAATTTTGTCCCCAAGTACCTTGAGTATCTCTTAGGAGAGGGCTATGTTAGTAAGGAGGTAAGTAAGTGACTTGTGGGGCAGGATGTTAATTGGAGAACATTATATTTACTGATAGCCTCTGTCCATCAGAAACATGGGAGCCCAACTGGAGATGAATTTGTGATTTCCCATCCAATGGTCAAGGATTTCTTTGACTAGGGTCAGGGATCAACTCTGCTTTACATGGATGGGGAGCCTAGTACATAACACAGGGCATCATTTGAGTCACACATCTGTCCCTTCAGCATCTTCCATTTATGTCAAAAGTGAAGTTCAGATCCTTGGATCTAATATTTCTAGTGCTGTTTGCTTTGCAGATGTATAAAATATTGGGCCTATATAATATAGACCCGGAAATATCCACTGGGGTTGGATTTGAAGGTGCCTTATAAGCCAGGCATAGATCATCCCTCAGCAGCCTTTAGGATATTGAGTACAGAGCAGATACAGGGCATTTGTGTAGGACATGGTATTCATGCTCTGCATTCTCCTGCTGAATCTTTCTGGCCTTCCAGGTGTTGCAGGTGTCTAGGGGCACTGTACTCAATGATGGGTCTGATAAGGGCTGAGCAGAGTGGTACTAGAACTTCCTTGGAACTGGATGCCATACCCACACCTACAAGATGGATGACATAGAAACATGTTCTTACTTTCATTGCTACATGTTGGTCAAAGGTCAGATTACTCTCTACATATATTCCCAGATCCCATACTATTAGATTAACTCTTGCTGCTGTTTTAGTGATGAAGTATTTAATTTGGATGGACAATTTCCTAATGGGAATTATAATGCATTTCTTGGCATTAAGTTTTAAACTGTGGCTTTTGCACCAGTCATTTTGTCTGTGTTATACCCTCTTGCAAGATGCTCATGTCATGGGTGGAATCTATAATAGTTCCCAGTTCAAAGTTGTCTACAAATTGGTGAGCCAAAGGCCTTTGACATTAGGCTTGACTTCAAAAAAAGTAGATGCCAAACAGGAGCAGGCCCAAC
The DNA here is from genome assembly GCF_019279795.1 of Protopterus annectens. Lineage (NCBI taxonomy): Eukaryota > Metazoa > Chordata > Ceratodontiformes > Protopteridae > Protopterus > Protopterus annectens. The sequence goes on along the minus strand of NC_056728.1, from coordinate 510,658,494 downwards.
ATGGATCCCTGAGATACTCTGCTGATGACCATTCTCTTGGTGGAGGTGGCCTCACCAATCCTGACTTCTTGGGTCCTATCAGTGAGCCAGTTAGCAATCCAGCAATTTATTTAGGTATTTGTGTCTAGTCCATATAATTTGTCCACAATGCCTGAGTGGGTACTGTACTGAATGCCTTGGCAAAGACAAGACATGCAGTGTGCACTATTGTACTCTCATCCATTTCCTTGGTGGCCTTTTTGAAAAAATCAACCAGATTAAGTAGGCATGACTTTGCCCTTAACAAAACCAAACAGGGATGGGTCCAGTGTCTGTAAGTTGCCAATATCTTTGTTGACCATTTACATGATAATTCATTCCATGGCTTTGCTTATTAGACTTGTCAGACTGATGGGTCTGCAGTTCCCAGGGTCAGTTGATGGTCCACTCTTATGAAGAGCGATGACCATCGTGGTTCTCCTTTCACACTGTTCATAACTTATTTTGAAGCTGTAGTTGAAGAGTGCCTAAGTGGTTCTGACAGGTCATGTTTTAGACTATTCAGGAGACAACCAAGTATATTGTCAGGGCTCATTAAGGCAGTGTTTTTGGCCTTAGCAAGCACTGCCAAAACATAATTGTTCGGGGTTATGCTAGTAGAGATTTCAAAGGCAGTAGTCAGGGGGAGTGTGGAAGTGAAATCTGAGCTGACATTATCAGCCAGCAGATTCACTATGTCTCTTTGATCAGTGAAGGTGGTGCCATTAACCACCAATTCAGCAACTGCTATGTGGTACCTTTAAGGTTCCAAACATAGTTGATGAAGGTGTTTAGTTGTCCTTAGTCAGACAGGCTATCCGGACCTCATTGCTGACATGGTTAGACTTAATTAGTCCTCTTTATTTCTTGTTTAGTTGAATCAGAAAGCTCTTTTCTTTAAGGAAGTTGCTTTTTCTGATTTTGGCCATGACTTTTTTTTTCTTTTATTATATGTGCTGTTAAGGTGAAGATTCCATCAGTGGGGTTTGTTTTGGTGTTTGTTTTCAGCTTAATTCTGGAAGGTGCAGCAGCCTAATTCTGGAAGGTACAGCACCCTCTATGCAGCCATTTACATCTTTGTACAGGGTCTCCTTGAATAATTCTGTATATGTAGCTGTGGTCTTGGGGTTAGTGGGAACCTTGAATTTTGACAAACTGCCACTTAATAGGATTTAATTTGCCTTAGAATAGTTCCTAACTGCTGCAGGCTTAATTGGGTTTTCCAAGTTGATTTTTATTTTAAAGGAGACAGATTTGTGGTTTAACTTCACTAGTGAGGATGTGACATGGGGGGGGGGGGGATACAATGCTCTCACATGTGCCTGAGTAGTAGATCCAGTACATTTGATCCTCTGATTGCAGCACTCATTATCTGGTCCAGGGTATTCATATTAATAAAGCCTGTGAGTTTGAGGCAGTGTAATCTATGGAATGGTAGTTAAAGTCACCCACTAATAGGGTATTTGGCTGGATCACAAGTGCCTCTAAAATGTCTAAGCATGATTTGTGAGACTCTTGGGGCATATATGGTGACCTATAGCTAGCTAGGATATGGTAAGTGACCTTATCTGAGGTGACCTGTAAATGGATGAATTCCATGGCACCATACTGTTTGACCAACCTATTGGTATGTTTTTTGCTAATGGAGACCGAGGCACCTCTGCCTTTAGTTCCTGTTTGTGCTGTTTTTGGTCTATATGTGTAGAAGGCACTGTAACCTTGCACTGCCAGAGTACTTTCTAAAGCTTTAGACCAAGTCTCGGTAATGGCATAGATGCCTATAATCTCTATAGCGAGGAGAACTTGTAGAGTGTGGATTTTTTTTTTTTTTGGATTGAAAAGTAATACGTTAAGGTTGCCTCAAGTCTTTTTTGCTATGTTGATCATTTTTTTTTTGAATTGCCTAAAAAGGTTCTAAGAAAGTGGATAAAGTTTTAGCCAATATCAAAAGCCTAGTTGGGGGTGACAGGTGCAGACCATCCTTAGCAAAGCAATGCGGTCTGTCAACCATGTCCTCTCATGCTGAGAGCTATTTGATTCCCCTGGACTGTTATTTATTTTGCTAATTATACAATTATGCATGTGTTTTTCATATGTTAGTAAATATCTCAAAAATATGCACTCATAGAGCAATTTCTTGTTGTCATGTGAAAGTTTATGCCTGGTTAAGAAAAATGAAACAGTATGCCTAGGTTATACAGTTTCCAGGATATGACAATTTGTGAAAGTTTAACAAAAAATATAATTAGAGGTTTGTGTGCGTTATAATATATTATAGCACTTATAAAAAGACTATCCCCAGATTCTGCAAGCTTTGCACGGTGTGCCGGATTAGTGCAGGAGCTTTAGCAGGCAATATGTCTGCCGTGTGATCCAGGAATAGCCTGTAGGGAAATGCACGAGCGCTTCTGCACTAGTCCTGCACAGACTTAGCCCCTGTATGCAAATTACCCCATTTGCAGGAGAAATCCATGCAAATGAGGTGAATTTGCAATCCAGGAAGCTGGAAATTGGCCATCCAGGACTAGTGTAATCTGCAGAAATGTACTCGGTTAGTAACTGAGTACATTTCTGCAAATTCCAAAACGGAGCCGTGACAGTTCCAAATAAAGGGTGCATATCATTCAGGAAGCATGCCAATGGCCAAGTGTAAGGCCACTGGCATTTTAAACAGTTTAGAAAACAAAAAACAATCAACTTTTATTTTTTTTAGCTGCTCTTGGTCGTTTAAGCGTAGGGCAGTGGCGTGCAAACAGGATCGGGGGAAAATAAGAAAATAAACCTAAAATAAGCATTCTAACTAAAATCACTATTCTGCCACTAAAGTCAATGGCAGGCAGAAGACAATGGATCTACTTCAGTAGATTAAACTTTTACAAGTTCGAACCACATATGGCTGAGATCACATGTTCAAACTCGTAAAAGTTTGAACACTGAAGTAAAAACAAATAAAACAACAAAACACGAAACTAAACATCTATAGCGGGGGGGGGCTAAGTCCCCTGCACCCCCCACGTGCGGGGCTTCACCCCCACACCCCCCCTTACTTAAATATACCAACTCCGAGATTGCACTACATTGCAGAAATGTGAAATCTTCCCTATCTGCACTGTACGGAGATCTCCATTTTTTACAAGTTCGAACATATGGTCTTGGCCATATGTGGTTTGAACTTATAAACGTTAAATCTCCTGAAGGGGACCCGAAGACAACATAGCCAGTGAGTAGTGGTTGCTAAGGGGGGAGGCTCAGTGTGAGACATGTAACTATGCATTAGCAGGCAATTCTATGCAAATGAGGGGAATGATAGTGTATCCCAGATTTTCCCAGCATGCTAGTCAGCTCCCAACAGATTAAGAGCAGGAATAGCTTAGTGCAAACCTAGGAGTTAGCTGACATCATAGGGGTGTGTGTCAGGCATACTGTAAGCAGATTGGAGACCTGTGGCTTAGGTTTGCTCCTAGCTTAGCACAGCTAGGCAAGGGGGTGTGTCTGAGTCTGCCTAGCACTCTTTACATTGCCTAAGTGGGTGTGCATGCTGTGCACCGGGTTTTTAAGAAAAAAAAAAAGGTAAACCAGGAAATATCAGCTGTGTGCAGATTTGAGCACTGTGTTTTTGCGGTGCGCCCCTGGGCTTAAACAGGAAGGCAATGGGAATGGAAAACAGTAGCTGGAAGTTAATCAAGGAGAACTAGCATAGCTGGCAGGTGAAATCTATCAGAATCAGCCAATTACACAGGCAGCAAACCAGCCCAGGCCAGAACACTACTATAAACTATGCAAACACCTCCCCCTCTGGTTTTTCCCATACTCTATACCACTGGTGTATACAAGTGGGGAACTTTTAACAAACAAAACTACAAAATGATAGGGGCTGCAGCAGGCATCATACAACAACATGTGCAAAAGGTTGAGGGTGGTGAGGATGTGAATGCTGCCGATCAACCCACAGTGAGGTGATGGAGAAGAGTGTATAGACCCAGGGTAACCTACCAGGGGCTACATGAGCTGGAGGCAGTGGAGAACTATAGGGTGGACTTGGACCTCCTACAGCAAACTGTTGAGCTGTGCTGGCCCCACCTGACACACCGAACTGATCGAGGGGGGACCCATCCCAGTGGATACCAAGATATGTGTAGGCCTAGGAATACTAGCCACAGGTACATCCCAAAGCCCAACTGGGGATATCATGGGGATCTCACAGGCATCAGCATCCAGAGTATTTCATCAGTTCCTGGATGCCATGTCAGCAAATGCCAGTGAGCACATATAGTTCCTCAACACCCGTGAGGTGTTGGCCAGCAATATGCGTCTCCTCTACCAAACAGCAGAATGCCCTGAGGTAGTGGGTGCTATAGACTGCACACACATATGCATCAAAGCACCATCCAGTGATCAGGGTAGAGCCAACATCAACCATAGGGTCCTCCCCTCCATCAACTGCCAGGTTATGTGCGATGCCCAGGGCATTATAATGAATGTGTGTGCTGGCTGCCCTGGAAGCTATCATGATTCCCACATCTGCTTTCTGACGCAGCTGTACCAGAGATTTGCCAATGGGGACATCCCCTATGGTCACCTAGTGGGGGATGCTGGTTACACATTGGAGCCGTGGCTGATGACACCCATCAGAAATGCACACACACCTGAGCAAGAACGCCATAATGAGGCACACGCACAGACCAAACTTATAATAGACCATGTGTCTGGGATGCTCAAGTCACATTTCTGGTGCCTGAACACATCCGGTGGAGCCGTGCAGTACTTACCAGCTACATGTACTCAAATTGTTATGCCATGCTACACAATATGATCCTGCAGAAACAGCAGCAGCAGGAACAGCATGGGGCAGGGCCAGACAGCCCCAACCAATGCCAAGGCCTGCACAGGCACAGAGTGACTCGGAGGAGGAACAACCTGAGCCTGCCCCAGTAGGCAGATGGAGGTGTGCCCAGTATCCCTTGGCCTAGGCAAAGAGGCAACACATAGTGCATACACTGACACAGTATGGACCCAGGGAATGACACCTCTCTCTGACCCGCACATACACTAAAAGGGATGCCAAACATGACACTATCTGTGCTTAACCATGTATAGGGAGTGTACTATGTGCATCCAACATAGGCAGCCCTCCAGCACCATCCACAATCCTGGCACACCCACAAGGTTAAGTCAATCAACCTACAAATTGCCAAATGGAGTAGAATGTGTTGTTATCTGTATCTATGGTATGGATGTGAGCATGCAAGGGAATTGGGTGGCTGAATGTTATGGGAGCAGATAGTAGACACCCATATTGGCACCATGACATCTGTAACACATAATGGAGTTAACATAGTAGCCAGTACTACACAGGGTGACAAAACCCAATGCAGGAAAGTGCTGGGTGACATGTGTGTCCATATGACTCACACATGCCAGTCAGGGAGGTTCACATACCCAACAACAGTCTCAGCCAGTAGGACAGGTGTAGACAAACCCAAGCAGAGCCTGTGCTGTGGCCTCTGAATGATACCTATGGGTAACCTCCCCTCCCAGGCCTACACAAACAGACTACAGCAAGTCAGGCAGTGGGATGTTAGTTCTGAAGGGTAGGAAGTCAGAGACTAATATGTAGGGCAACCAAAGATAAGACCTGTAGTTCACTGATATGCCTCATCAGTATGATAGGTTAGAATACAGAATGAAATGGAGTACCTGACATACTAGTACAGTCATAGCAAATGTGTGCAAGTGTCAGGTTTACCCCCTATCCTATGTAGACATGTAGAAACAGTAAGGTATGCCCCCCCCAATCCTGTGTAGAAATGTAAAAACAGTCAGGTGTGTCCCCACACAACCCTATGTAGAAATGCAGTAACAGTCAGGTCTGCCCTCTCTCACTCCCATGTAGACATGTAGAAACAGTCAGGTGTGCCTCTTCCCCCAATCCTGTGTAGAAATGTAGTGACACTCAGGTGTGCCCCCCCCCAATCCTGTATAGAAACGTAGTAACATGTATGAGTAGGTATAATACGAGTGGAGCACATATGCCCAGAGGTGGCCAAGGCAGCAGGATAGGTCTTATCATTTGCACAATATAGAAATCTGTGTGTGTTAGGATGGTGTGTGTTTCATAATGTGTGAGAGTGGTCAGTATGTATGCATGTTGAAGTAAGACCTGGTGACCATTGCCCACTATTGCTGATGGCAGGGACAAGCCCTAACAACTGCAGTGCCAAAGATAATCCCAACCAGTATAACACATGCTAGCAGTACACCATTGTAAATATATGGTGGTAATATGTGTCACCATCTGAAAGACTGACATGGCATGGCTGTTGGGCTACATATACAAGCAGTACACAGGGAAAAGTACCCCAGACATACAGTATATATTGTGTCACTGTGAAATGGAGACACCCTTGGATTTGTACATATAGGTATGTATCACAGTAACTGGATCTGTAGTAGGGGATACTGGTGATGTCTGCCTGAACACCTGCAGATCACAAAGCAAGTAGGACTGATATATTGGGAATCAGCTGATGTACCCGCACATACTAGCATAACTGGAATGCTCCATGCATATGTGTGTGTCAGATGCAAGTAGTGTCCATAACATACATGCACCCAGCCATGCAAACACCACCCACAGGCACCTCTCTGGTAATAATCCCTGATATGGGGAATGGGTACAGTAAGACCCCACCTGTATATGGCAACAGAAGAAGACTGCAGCGTGCAGTGCAGGTGTCCCATGCAGGTGTGTCCCTAGCTGTAGGTAGCACCCTGCCAGCATCCACACCACCTGATCAAGACTGATAGAAGGTATTGGCATGAACATCTATCACACCTACCCTGTCACCCCAGGGGAATATACTGTATGGTGGTCTGGGACTGTAGGACTGACAGAATACAATGGCCTGCCACATCTGGCCTGCAGAAACACCTAATGCCCCACAGGCTTCTGCCAAAGGCCTGTGTCTCACACATACTGCCAAGACATGTTATGTCATGGACACCCAAATAACAACATAACACACTCCACATAAGCCATATGCAAGGTCATGTGGACAAACCACAGTAACATGCCCACCATGTCCCACTGCATGAACTGTGGACCAACTCTAACATACACCTGTGATGGAGTGATACCCTTAGGGAAAGTATCAGAGAATGCATGCATAATGTATGGAAGAGGTTAGACTAACAGAGGGGGGTGTGGGAGCATGGGCAGCATGGAATGTGCAGGGTCCAACACCAAGCTGTGTGCACACACTATCCCTGGCTGCAAGAACATAAATGGGTGGCTACACACCTGCCCGTACATCACAATAGGGTAAATGTCCTGACACATGGCCCCTGCCTCTGGCTAACCTGTGTGAATCTGTACAGCTGTGAGCCATTGTCACAGCAAAATAAGCCCATACTGTCATGTTGATGGGTGGACAAGTATGGGATCCTCTGCCAGCACTGTACCAAGGTGCTGAACCAGATACACAAACCCAGCACCAAGTGTCTGCAGCTCCCCCTCAAGAATGGCATAACTTACCATGCATACGTAGGTGTCTGCCCACAATACCGGACACAGCTGCAGTCACTCTTGTCCCTAAGTCATCCCTGTGAGCAAGAACGTCCACCTGACAGTACATGAGGACAGAAAACATCACTGCATATAATAGTACACATGTCTGAATATCTCTGCCAACAGTAGTACCATGCAGCTGAAGCAGCACAGACATAATCACCTACAGTACACACTATCCCCTGCACAGTTTGTCCCCATATTGCCAAATGATCAATGGATACCCTGCAGAAACAGTATGCTACCTGTAGGTGTACAACACAAAGGTCTGTACTGCAGTACAAACTACCTGGATTCGATCCACACATTCAATACAGAAGGGCATACTGGGCATGCTCATACACTTTGAGAAATGAAGGCAATGTCAGTCAACAACATACTGAAAGGTCATACTGGGCATGCTCACACACTTGAACAAATGAAGGCCATGTCTGCAAACAACAATGGACCAGACATATCTGGCATTTGCAGATGTTAGTGGAGACACTCCTCAGTATGCACCTTTCATGCTTTGCACACACACTGGATAGGAATACAGGCATATATCCAAGGGCAACACACTATAATAAGCCAAAAGTAGATGTACATAGATGTGTGGAAGAGAGTGACTGTCACAAGGGGCCATCCATTATGAGGCCTGTTCCACCCAGCACACAGCCAAATGGCTACAACCACATGAGGTTCAGATGTCACTAACTGTAGACCTTAGCCACTGGTATCTGTCAGCATTATGAACTATGTGGTGCAAGTGCTAGCTGTGCAACATGACTGTACAAGGAAGTAGTCATTTAGCAGTTGTATACATGTACCTGTTCATAGGTTCATAGGTTCATAGGTAGGTACTAGGTTATCGGCCCTAGGGCCCATACAAGCCTAGCCAAAAAATGTACCCTGGCTTTCGCCACCCAAGAAAATTATTTTCCTGTGCCCCTGTCGAGCAGAGCCACAGAAGTGATCTGTGGAATATAACACTGCATGTGCCCGCATGTGGTGTGTCAACCTCTAGATGAATGGGTTATGGCCCATGCACACACACTGCCCTCACCATAGCCCTACTATGACAAGCATGCTGAGATCATCCATTTTGAACTACACCCTTGTTAAAGGTGTAGGCCAGTAATATCCATGGTGCTTCCTATAACTGCATACTGTTGTAGTGTCATAAACTAGTTAGATATGAGTACTAATCCCAGACATGACAACCGTGTGTGTGTGTGTGTGTGTCTCTGTCTGTGAATAGAGCAATGCTTTTTAGGCTAGTCACACTCACTTCAATTCAAATGCCCTACTACTGTGAAAAATACCTCTTGGAAAGTTGTAGCTTAGTAATCTCTGTGGTGCATCCTATAACTGTGTACTGCTGTAGTGTGATAAACTAGTTAGATAGGAATTCTAATCCCTGACATGGCAACTGTGTGTGTCTCTGTCTGTGTAGATAGCAATGCTTTTTAGGCTAGTCACACTAACTACAATTCATATGCCCTACTTTGGCAAGGCTGCTGATGTCATACACTGTAAAATACACATTTCGAAAAGTTGTAGCCCTGTAATCTCTGTGGCACATCATATAACTGCATACTGCTGTAGTGTGATAAACTAGTTAGACAGAAGTTCTAATCCCAGACATGGCAACTGTGTGTGTCTCCATCTGTGTAGAGAGCAATTATTTTTAGGTTATTCACACTCACTACAATTCAAATGCCCTACTTTGGCAAGGCTACTGAAGTCATACATTGTGAACTATGTCTTTCAGAAAATTGGAGCCCAGCAATCTTTGTGGTGCGTCCTATAACTGCGTACTACTGTAGTGTGATAAAGTAGTTAGGTAGGAGCTCTAATCCCAGATGTGGCAACTGTGTGTTTGTGTGTGTCACTGTTTATGTAGAAATCAATGCTTTTTTAGGCTTGTCACACTCACTACAATTCAAATGCCCTACTTTGGCAAGGCTGCTAATGTCATACACTGTGAAATACACCTGTTGGAAAGTTATAGCCCAATAATCTCTGTGGTGTGTCCTATAACTGTGCACTGTTGTAGTGTGATAAACTGGTTAAGTAGGAGTTCTAAACCGAGGCATGGCACCGTTGTGTGTCTCTGTCTGTGTAGAAAACAATGCATTTTATGCTAGTTACGCACACTGCAATTCAAATGCTCTACATTGGCAATCCTGATGATGTCACTCACTGTGAAATACGCCTTTTGGGAATAAGTACTCCCGTAATCCGAGTGGTGTGTATTATAACAGCTTTATGCTGTAGTGTGATATAGAGCTCTGGTAGGAGTTCTATTCCCACACATGACAGTTGTGGATGTTTTGTGTGTGTTTCTATGTCTGTGTAGGGAGCAATGCATTTCATCCTAGCCACACTCACTAGAAATCAAATGCCCTACTTTGGCAATCCTGCTGATGTCATTCATTGTGAAATACACATTTGGGGAAGGAGTATTCCAGTAACCCCTGTGGTGTGTCCTATAACAGCTTCATGCTTTAATGTGATACAGAACTCTGGTAGTGGGTCTTTTCCCACGCGTGGCAGTTGTGGATGTTTTGCGTGTGTTTCTGTGTCTGTGTAGGGAGCAATGTATTTCAGCCTAGCCATACTCACTACAATTCAAATGCCCTACTTTGGCAATCCTGCTGATGTCATTCATTGTAAAATACACCTTTGAGGAAGAAATACTCCGGCAATCCCTATGGTGCATCCTATAACAGCTTCATGCTGTAGTGTGATATAGAAGGCTGTTAGGGATTCTATTCCCACACATGGCAGTCGTGGATGTTTTGTGTGCATTTCTATGTCTGTATAGGGAGCGATGCATTTTAGCCTTGCCACACTCACTACAATTCAAATGCCCTACTTTGGCAATCCTGCTGATGTCATTCATTGTGAAATACACCTTTGGGGAAGGAGTACTTCAATAATCCCCATGGTGTGTCTTATAACAGCTTCATGCTGTAGAGTGATATAGAACTCTGGTAGGGGTTCTATTCCCACACATGGCAGTTATGGATGTTTTATGTGTCTTTCTTTGTCTGTGTAGGGAGCAATGCATTTTAGCCTAGCCACACTCACTACAAGTCAAATGCCCTACTTTGGCAATACTGCTGATGTCATTCATTGTGAAATACACCTTTGGGAAAGAGTACTCCAGTAATCTCCATGGTGCATCTTATAACTGCGTAGTGCTGTAGTGAAATAAACTAGTTAGGTAGGAGTTCTAATCTCAGACATGACAGATGTGTGTGTGTGTGTGTGTCTATGTTTGTAAGTTGTATCCCGTGTGCAGGTGGTTCAGAGTGTGTATTAACTCGACTCACTATGGAGTGTGTTTTGCATATTTCTTATATAGTGCCCTAGTATATATCACAATGTCCACCATACAGGGATAACAGATGTGAAATAGCCAAAAGGCTGAGGTGCAAATCCATACCCCTACATGTGACATCAAGGCCAGGCAAACAAAGTTAGCAACCCTAGTATAACCCAGAGAACACTCTCAACCCATGTCTCATATACACACACATACTTGCCTAGGCAACAGCCGCTATTTTAGTAGTACCCTGCATATTACCCACTGATAATAACCATGGTGTGATTGCAGTGTGCTACAGATGGCATGGCATCCTGTCCATCTGTCCAATAGGCATGCACATGCTGACAGTGCACATTCCCCACGTTTCCCACTGGACACCTGCAACACCTGTTGTGCCACCAAATGTGACCCACAAAGGACATACCATGCCTGAAAAACATGATCTGTATGGACAGATGCCACTGACACCAGGGAATGCCGTTATCATGCTATCAATGTAGGTGCAGGGTAAACCTGTTGTCCATTAACAGTTTCCGCTACATGAGACCAGGACTGGCACATCTGATAACAATCTGTGTACACAAATGGGCCAGACAGCCCAGGTACAATTCCATGTCACTGTACATGCATGTGAGAGATGTGCATATCCCAGACACTGACCATGTCATGGACTAAGGAATACATACATGGCAAGCAATGCACAGCACTGGCCACATGCAATAGTCACCCAGGTGACTGAATGGTGAATACAATATCCACCTCTGTGGGCAAATCCAGAAACTACACCCCTTACCCACAATGCAGACCATTGTCATGTGGGCTGATGCCAAGGTATACCTATCACCTAGCCTTGTATAGCTGTCTGGCACAGTCGAACCCTACACACCCGTGAAGCAATGCACTCATGCATGTTCAGTACTGGAACCCTATGTGTTTGTTGTATGATGCGTATGATCACATTCACACTCACTGCAACCCCCATTGGCATACCAAAGCATGTTGTCCAATGTCAGACACCTCCACATACTCTTTGCCCATATAATCTCTGTGTGACCCCTGTGGTGCATGTGATACCTGCACAGTAATGTGTTGTGACAATCTCACTAGTGATGAGTTGTATCCCTGGCCCTGCCAAGTTTGTCAATGTGTGTGTGTCCCTGTGAGAGTGTGGCTGTGTTGATACTGGCACCTGTTCATGCAGACAGGCACGTGTACTACACCTACCATATAGCTACCATAACCCTGTTGCAGATGTCACTCACAACCACATACACATTTTGAGGGCTCCTCAACATGTAACCTATGTGAAGCATCCAATAACTGCATAGAAATGTGATGGCACTACATAGATGTCAGGGGTTTGATACCCTGTGCTGGCATGTGCGTGACACAAACATGCTTAAGTTTTACTCTCCCATCCCTCCCTGACTTTACTTTGCCTCTGTCTGTCTCTCTTGCTCCCTTTCTGGTGGATGTGGAGAGCTACACCTGCTTTACCTAGGCAGCAGCATGTGTATTTTAAGTGATGCTCATGATCAGCTGATGGCCTCAGCACAAATTGCGGCCGCCTCTAGCTGATTGCATGTGGAACAGCTGTGGTAACATTCCCATTGCCAATTGCATGGAAACACACTCCAATATTTAGGACATAATGTTGTTGTTGGGCCTTTTCATTGGGACTACATTAGAACATCAAAGTTTCAGAACTTCAAATGTTCTAATATCAAACCCTATTCAGCGAACGCTGAAAATAGTGAAGCTGCAGAAAATTTAATGTTTTCCCAGGGAAAGAATTTGGTTGTCTGTTTCTGTCACTTCGTTATTTTCAGCACTGGGGTGGAATGTTACAAGTCAGGTTCAGCTAAGTGTGCGATTGTGTGGACGTGAGGGTTAGGGCGGGTTAGGTGAGTTAGGGTTAGGGCATGGGTCAGGCAAGTATGCGATTGTGTGGACGTGAGGGTTAGAGTGGGGTAGGTGAGTTAGGGTTAGGGCACAGGTGAGGTGAGTGTGCAATAGTGACGGACCTTAGGGTTAGAGTTTGGGTTAAGGTAAGTGGATAGTTAGTGGTGTATGTACGGTTTAGTGTAGGGTTATATGTAAGATTTTAGGTGTATGTGTGTGGATTGCTGTTTGTTTGGTGTGCTTGTGTTGTGTGTATGTGTTTCAGAACAGCAGATTTTTTCCCTAGGAAAAAAATTGCTGTTCTGAATGTTCAATGTTGTCAGCGTTCGCTGAATTGAGTTCAATATTAGAACATTCAAAGTTCTGAAATTTAGATGTTCTAACATAGACCCTTTTCATTCACTGTGAGCAGGAATATCTGCTGTTTGGCACACAACATCTCAGATGGATTGGGGATTTACCTCTAACAACATACACTGTAGAAACAGGGCAACACACAGGAGGAGAATGTGCCTGACCTGACTACAGACTGTAAGTGCTGCTATACTGCAGTTGGAGTAATGTTGGTTTAACAGGGGGTGTGTGTGGATATGGCTGTCCTACATGTTTTAATAACTGCCATGTCAGTGCTATGTTTATGAGAAAACGCCATCTGTAAAGTCATCTGCAGACTGGGCAGTGTGTGGTGCCTTTTGTTTCATATGTTACCCACAGAGCACCTATCTGTGAACTGCAGAAGGAGGTAGTGTTAGGATTGCAGTCTGTAGATGGTGACTGCCATCAGAGTTACTGACTTCATATCCCTCATAGGACATATGTTGCAGCAAACACTGTTAATTAGTAAATGTATGAAGTTATCACAGGAACATGTTCAATATTAGCCCTGTGTATGTGCCTCCAGCCACAACTCTGTCAACCTTTGTAGATATGTCATGCAGTAAGAGGTGCATTTTTGCTGTACATCATAATTAGTGACATCATATCTGACAACAAGCCAGTGAGATATCAGACCGCTACATGTTATGTATAGTAGGGGTTATAGTTGATGGCATAATCTGAACATGTACTGAGGTCTGTGTACGTAAGGTGAATGTTGACAGTGTATGTATTGTCAATATGTACTGTGGCCTGTGTACAAACTGTGGTAGATGTTATTGTTCCTGGTCCCGTTCTATCTGATGTTACATACTGCCCCACTGTATGTTACCCTATCAGCTTATGTGTTTGTAGGGCCATACACATACATGTCCCATATCACAGACAGGCATTGGACTACACTGTGTAGCAGCCCAGTATACATAGGGTTAGTGTGTGAGTGGTACATATGAGGATGGTGTCAAACAGATAGTCCATATACTGTAATATTATGCTAGCTTACCATACGTGGCTGTGTTCATATTGGCTGTGGTTATGCACTTTCACATTGATGAATCATACTCTGTGCTGTGACATGCCTGTAGAGCCTGCTATATATGCAGGTACATGTGCATTCCCCCATAGGAAATGTAGGCCAGTGTTGAACCAGTCTGCCTGTAGCCTGCACAGTGCTTTGTTACATGCCTAGAAGCTTAGTGTACTTACCCAGTGGGATGTCATGTCCAGATACTTGCCAGATGTACTGCTGCCAGGCCTCCCTTAACAGTCATGTATGTCATACAGAGCTGTGGGATGCTGTACAGATGTAGGTCAATATCTAGTGGGTAGTATGTGGCCATGGCACCTCTGTACCAGTAGTTATATGTCAGAACAGACAGGGGTGTGTGAATGCATAACCTATGGGGGCAAATGTATACCAGTTGTTACGTGTTATACCCATCTACTTGGCTGTTAACATCCACATTGTCAGGCTTGGTCCACATGTCTTGCACTAAGGGGTTCTATGTATACCTCTGGACTGTCCAGAGTGTGTCAGTATGTCCACATATATTGGCCAATATCTCTGTAGTAGTCCACAGGAGCATTATGTGCTAGCAATGGTACTGTACTATGATGTCCTTAGGATGTCTGTCAGTAGCCAGTGGTGCACATGTTAAAAGTAGATGTGACCTCCCACACACACCATGTCTGTAAAGACAATCCCTATTACAGTAGTAATACTCTACAAATATACTTGCTATAAATGCCTGACATCCCCTTGCACTAAGAAATTGGGACTATAGAGGCTGAGGTAGAGCTACACTCCATGTTCAAGACATATGGTGAAAATATATGTATACATAATTATCCAGATATCGCTATAGATATATACACATATACATGTCGACATATATAGATGAATATGTATATGTGCATATATATGCATATCAACACCCAGATATATACATATACAGAGCAATATACGTCAACACATATACAGATAGAGATACATATGCACATATACATGTGGATATCTACATATATATTGACAGTAGTAGGTATATCAGAATAGATATGTATGCACATATAGCTATAGAAATCTACATATATACCAATATAACTAGGCATATCTGTACAAATAGGATGTGCATACATATATAGCTATAGAGATATATATCTATATATACTTATACATATATCTATATATACATATATCTATATATACATACATGTATATATATATATATATATATATATATATATATATATATATAGATAGATATATATATAGATAAATATATATGTACATATGAACAGATGTACACATGGCCATATATATGTAGCACTATACAGATGTGCATACAGACATATGTTTGAGTATACATGTGTATGTACATGTAGACATATATAGACCTATTATATGTATACAACCATATTCCTGTCATGAGTAAACTCATGGTTGTGTATACCTTCCCAGATGTATCTCACCGTATGTATCTGCTATGTGCACATTATGATAAAACAACATATGTGAAGTAACAATCATATTAATAACAAGAACTAAACAATTCAGGAACTAAAGGCAATTGTTCAATACTACTCGATATGTGTATTGACAGCTATATTGGTAAAACAACAGCTGTTTTCACAGTGGTCGTGGCATAGTGATTAAGTGCTGTGACATCTGTGTACAGGGTCCTGGGTTCAAGAGCTGCAAGGGCTGTTCATTTTGTTGCTGGGCAGAACAAGGACTGTCAGATACAGAGTAGTTAAGGCAGTTTTGAGCAGCTTTAAGTGGGTTTGCACGGGTTTGCATGAATCTAAGCAGCACTGAGCTATGGGTAAATATATGGGCACTTACACAGTGTAAGCTTTGCTTACCAGTGAGCAAATCAACTCAGCTGTTATATTGAAGCAATGTTGATACTTGCTAAGCATGGCTTAGCCCCGGTAACCAGGTCACACCACCCAGTCTGATAATCTATAATAAGTGTATGTAATGCCATGTCCAATACATGGGCCTATTTGCTGTCATTACTGTAGCAAGGGGTGTGAGTGTCATGTGTGGGACACAGACATATATGAGGCCTGTACTGCACTGTTATTCATGTATATGTGTTACATACAGGTGTAGTAGCCCAGGGTATGTGCTGTCACACTGGCATGTAGTGTATCATGGCAGTACTACTGTTGACAGTGCTAACTCATGCAAGACCAGAGTGCTAAATGTAGTACTGACAACAGGCACACCTGTGGGCATAGTTGGACACTGAGGCCTCCCTGTTGTATCCCTGGTGTGGGAGCTGTGTCACAGTATATACCACTTACTGGGTAATGATCCGTCATGTGGAATGTAACTGTAGACTACTGTCTGTACAGCACATGCTAGAGATGGCTTCCAAAATGTAGTTATGGCATACATATTGTTGTCAGATGTCAACACACTCATGCTACTGCATAGCTACTTGCCAATCTGATGACTGTCAGTCCCTGTACAGATGGCAAGTACCCAGCTGGGATATGTACAGGCAACCTAAGCTTGATTGACACTGACATGTCTGCCCAGCAGTGTAAGAACTGGCACATATAGGAGATGTCACCCTGTATGCACCACATGTCACGGGTACCTCCACTACACTACCACAGTCAACAGAACATGTTTGGTACAGGTCTCCATCACAGATACTAACCATGTGTTGTAATGCATGTTGCATACATGTCAACGTGATCACCTCAGTGGCCATGTGCAGGACGCACCTGGAGGATTGGCTGATGCATGTCATTCTCACGCTGAGGGTCACCACAGTAGTGTCTGTTGATAGATTGCCTGCTGCCACCTGGCAGGTGGCAAGATGCCACTGTACACACAACTCCTACACAACCCATCTCTCCTTGGACAATAGCTAGATACACAGCTATGACCACTTGCAGTGATGCACTCCTGTACTGACACATGTGTATCTGTGCATGACTGAGTATAGCAGTGTCTGTGTGTTAGCACACCTGTACTTGGGAATTCCATGAGAGCCTTCACAACCAATGCAACACCCATTGCCCTAGTCAGTTGTGGCTGCTGCTGT
This sequence comes from Protopterus annectens, assembly GCF_019279795.1. Taxonomy (NCBI): domain Eukaryota; kingdom Metazoa; phylum Chordata; order Ceratodontiformes; family Protopteridae; genus Protopterus; species Protopterus annectens. The sequence continues at coordinate 510,641,255 of NC_056728.1, read as the reverse complement.
ATGGGACATTACATGTACCCTGTTAAGCTCCCCCCATACCAGCTACATGAGCCTTGCAGTACCAGCACAACAGTTCCTTGCAAATGGGTTGATAGGCATGGAATACCCATTGTGTTCTGACATGTGTGTGTAGTTGTGCATGTCTGTATATCTGTAGGGTACAGCATTCTGAAGCCACATACTCCTATTACGATACCCATTGCCACACAGTAGTACTGATAGTGTTGATGCTGCCCATAGGTGAGGCATGACATTGCAACAACCTACTATGTATGTGGCATGTGAATTAGATGCATATCCCTGTATAACCACTGTTGGGATATACTATGGGTTGTATCACAGTCACGGCCAATGTGTGATGGTGGGTATGGCAGAGTGTCATCAAGGGTTTCAGGGAGTACAATATCCACTGGGGGATGTGGGTGCTGTGTACACTGTCATTCCACCAAGGTACACCCGGTATATGTCCCATGTACCACATTATAGTTACCACTGTCACCATCAACCATACAGGTAACTGATACCACAATCCAAGCCAGTTATGCATGTGCTGTGTGCAGCCTACCTGTAACACATTGGACACACGGTCAAGTTAGTTAGCAGCGATTGGCCCTAGTATCTCTGATGTGTGTCTGGCTGTTATGTGTCTGTTAATGTGTATATGACGGTATGTCACACTATGTATTGTCCATATACACCCATTGCATCCCCCATTAGCATACTGTACATGCCTGGGGATGTTCTGCATGTAACATGTAACCTGAGACACACCTCACCCTAAATGCTGTGTAGTGTGTGCAATGTAAGCCACACACTTCAGTATCACTACATAGCTAGGTAAGGGTCTAGTCTCAGTATTGCCAAGTAACAATGTGCGTGTATGAGGGTGGGTCTACATCAGGTTGCAGGGGATACATGCCTCAGCAGGTCACCTGTCCACGTGGCACAGGCAATAACCATTTTAGTGACCTGTGACATGTGTTCAACTGTACCCCAGATATGTCACAGCCATGGTGTCACCACAGTGCCATACCTCATTGTGCAATATGACTGTAGACCATCCTCATGCTGATACATATACACCTACAACACAAATGGGCCACAATCAACCAGTCTTACTGTCCATATACACTGAATTTGGAGGTAGATTTGGACACTTAATCCCCTGGGAGGGGGTGAGGACAACACTAATAAGTTGTGATGCTAGTTAGGCCAGATAACATGTGTCCAGTGGATACGTGCAAAATGGACAGCTATGTTTGGGGCGAGTTTTTTTTTTTTTTTTTTGGGAACAGATTGCCCTTTTTTTTTAGGTGAGAGTGGGATGTTGGGGAGGGATAGTAGGTATATTTTGGGAGGTAGGTTGGGTAGGTTAACAGACAAGACAAACAAGATGCATATGGGGCGGTATGTGACACATGGGGGTAAACACCTTGATGGAGAGGGGTGTTGGAAAATTGGAATCCCATGAGCTCCCTAGTGGACACAATGTGACTGAGGTCCCCACCCATGGGCAGTCACCACTGCACCTTCACAGCCCCGAAGGTGGCTGTACTGGTGGCTGAGTCACAGAGCCAGGCTGACCCTCTAATTGTGACACGTGGCCCTTGAGCTGGCATAGCAGATCACCAAATTGCTGGTTGAGCACGCTACCCACCATGACCTGGACCTGGTGATGGGTGACAGGTTCCTGTCCATGCCCACTCCTGAGTGGGGTGAGCCCCATCCCCTGAGGTGGTTCCACCTGATGGTGGTGCAGGACTAATGGACAGGGAGATCTCAGGTTGGGCTCCAGACATGCTGGTGCCCAGTGCTATGGCCAGCTGAGGTGAGATCAGGTGGGTCCGTACAGACTGGCCTTCCCAAACGTGCTATAGTGTTTAGATTTTGTCATCATATGTGGGTTAGTAATAGGCAACACATTCCAGGGTTAGGTATAACAACATGCATAGATATTCCCATTAACCCAGACACTAGATATGGAACAGTTGCATAGCAAACAGAACACATGCATATATGGGAACACAGTGGTAATAAGAACAGCATGCAGGTACATTAATAGCACCATACCACCAATGTTGGAATAATTCAATATAGCACATGCATGGGAAAAATTAAAATATTAATGAAACCATTGGACATTATCAGAACATTGGAGTCATTACATACTGGCTGGAGTGGGTATGTTTTTTATTGTGGGTATGGTGGGGGGGGGTGTCAATTAACAACTAGTATATTCCTGTAGTCCACATTACTTTCCTAGTCAGTGCTGTTATCTGTACCTTACAAGTCTTACTATACTACCCTATAGTTTTAACTATAAACCACTGTCAGCAAAAGTCCACCAAGAAATGCAAATAGTATCCAAAACTCCATTCGCTGCTCTAAAGCGGAAGAATTCAATAAATCTTTTCTATTTCTGTACTTTTTTTCTGTACAACAAACTTCTTTATTTAATAAAATACATAAATAAATACAAATAAATATGAAGTTAAGCGTTTTCTTCTACGTAAAAGTAGACTTCATCAGAACACTTCTATTTAACAAATGCTAAATTTTATAGAAATTTCTAACCAATCCCAAAACTTCCAACTCTAAGCATCACTTACATCAATTACCTATTTAAAGTGCTCACATAATTGCATTTTTATAGTTACACATTCCATCAAATTGGCTATACACACTGAATGTACCATAAAACAATCCTACCCTGTTACTACATAATATAACCATTGTGCTGCATCTGTCAGTAATTGATGTATGTGATGCTTAGAGTTAGAAGTTTTGGGATTGGTTAGAATTATCTATAAAATTTAGCATTTGTTAAATAGAAGTGTTCTGATGAAGTCTACTTTTATGTAGATGAAAGTGCTTAACTTCATATTTATTTGTATTTATTTATGTATTTTATTAAATAAAGAAGTTTGTCGTACAAAAAAAAAAAAGTACAGAAATAGAGAAGATTTATTGAATTCTTCCGCTTTAGAGCAGCGAATGGAGTTTTGGATCCTATAGTTTTAGTTTGGACAGTGATATGGTTGTCATCATCATTATACCTGAACTGATTTTACCTGCAGTATACACCTCTTACCTGGTATACCTGTGGAGGGAATGTTTGTTAACACTAACTGCTTCTACACATACTCCCAGATTCTGGGTTGATGTTGTGCACATAGCTATGCAACTCTTTCTGCAATACTCTGGCCATGTGTTGACCACATGCAGGTGTACCGGGACATATCTAGACTATTGACCTTGTCAACCTTTAGTGACTTGACACACACATATACATGCTTTCCTACACAGTTATATTATGTAGCACAGTTTGGGTGACAGTGATCAGTGAAACTTTATTATTCAGAGAAACTGCAACACTCACAATTCCCTACAATACCACAGTAAACAGTACCAGTACAGGGTATAATGGTTTTTATTTCTCAGCAGTCTTCATATCCGACGTACCTGTGGGAGCAATGTTTGTTAGCACTACCTGAATGTTGCCACTCAAAGTTCCAGATTACACATTAGTATTATGCACATACATCTCACTCTTTTACTGTACACACTCTGGCTTATTACTCTTCTAACAATTTTGGGAGTTGCTACAGTGACAGGTTTTTTCTCATAGATGTTTGACAATCACTTGTATTCCCTGTTTGCTGGCTAAAAATCTGGTATCATCCCACAAACCTACCAAGGGAACAGGAAGCAGATATGGGCCTATATACTGGACATTCTGGTCTTATCTGTACAGTTGTGGGGTATGATTCTGTATGCAGCCTACTTCCACTTCCAGGATTCGGACCATAGTGATGCCTGATCTGCTCACCAGTTTGGGGTATGCCAGTGACACTGGTGAGGTCACGGGTGAGATGGTCCCAGGCATCCGCCTTATATTGGGAGCCCTAGTACTGGCCCTGCAGCAGTCTCTGTTCATGTTTTTTGACAAGGAGTCCTACCATGACTCTGGACTCCTGGATGCACCAGTGCTGCACCCAAAAGCGCACACCCTCTCCCCTTCTTGACATAGTGCCTGCAAGGGAAGCTACAACCAGTTATGAGATGCATTCCCTCCTCTTGGGTTTAAGTAGGGCCGATTTCCTGCACTTTTTCATGATTGGCCAGTTTTGAAAAGGCTAAGCTATGGGCAAACCTGCTTACCTAAGGTTGGCATTGTTTAAAGAGATATAACACTGGAGGTACCTATGAGTTGATCGACAACTCAAAACATCGAAAGTGACTTCACCGACAAGTCAAATAACCGACATCGCAAAACACGGACGTTTACCAGGTAACGGATGTAAATTCGCTACTCATGCCTGCCATGGTTGCATGACACTGCCACACTTACTAAACCATGGTAGGCATGAGTAGCGAATTTACATCCGTTACCTGGTAAACGTCCGTGTTTTGCGATGTCGGTTATTTGACTTGTCGGTGAAGTCACTTTCGATGTTTTGAGTTGTCGATCAACTCATAGGTACCCAACACTGGACACATTGAGCTAGCTGGTCTACACATTGCTTACACCTCCTAAGCTGGCCTGTGCAATGCTTAGCATTGCTTACATTAGACTTTGCATTATATGTCCTTTTTGGCATTGATTTATTATTCATTACATCTTATATGTATGCTTGGTATCCATGATTCATGTGTACGTACACTATATGGGGTCCTTGTGTTTTATTGGGGACTTCAACACTCTATTACAATTACACCTGTCTTCTGGGCTTACTGCTGTACTCCAGTTTACATATTTATGTTATGCAATGGGTTGTGAAAAATATGTCTGTATACTGATTCCTGTCACAGGTTCAGTTTTATTTTACTATAGTGAAGACTTGTTGACTGATACCTCATTCTTCTGTACTGCTGTGTTGGCTTGGTGGTTAACTACTGTGACTATAGTATATAGGGTCCTAGGTTCAAGACCTGTAAGGATGGCTTTTTTGTTGATGGGCAGAACAAGGGCCATTGGATACAGAGTGATTAAGGCACTTTTGAGCAGTTGTAAGCAGGTTTGCGTGAGGGTAAGCAATGCTAACCTCTGGGTTACTTATGCTTACAGAGAGTTAGCTTCAAAATTGCTTAACCTGTGTGCACATTGCTTTTCCCCCACGCAAATAGGCTTAAACCTGCTTACGAGTGCTTTATTTATTATGACACTGACACCTCACGTGCATTTACTGCAGTACTCACAAATATATGTTATTTAGTGCATTATGCAACAAAAATATTGGTCAAAACATGCTTTGCCATGGAAAATGGAATGTGCTGTAGTGGGACTCAAACTGGGAACGCTTGCTCGTAAGGAGAATGCTCTGCCCACTACCCTATTGCTATGCTGCTTCATTTGCATATATCTTCCTTGTCCTCTTCAGCCATTTAAGCTGCTTTAACTGTAGCTAAGCGATGGGCACACCCGCACACCTACGATTAGCTTTGATCAGATTTTTAAAAAAATAAAGAAATACAGGTTTGTTCATTTTATTTCTATTTACTTACTGTTGTACACCAGGGGGAATGTTGGTGGGGATATGCGGACACCTATGAGCGGTTTCGCTCATTACTTGGGTCTTTCTGCTGTTCTTCATTGTGGGGGCATGTATATTCTGAGAGCTCTGCTCTCAGACACGCCCCCTGCACTCTTTCATGCTCCGTGTAAGATTAGGAGCTCAAGCAGTGTGCCTCATTAATATGCATGGCACGCTGCCATCCTGCTCCTAAATGGCCACTTCCGTGCAGCACTAAGCTAGTCCTGCAGAGAAGATTTGTAAATCCTGGGGTATGAATGAAATGACCATTATAATTAGCAAATAATACTTCCTACCGATAACATTGCTATTTGTAAAGTTTTAATAGCTTTTATTGTTCACAAAATATGCACTTCTGTTTATTTTATGTGTTTTTGGAGTTTATTTTTTCAGAAAATTCTCTGGAATATAAAATATGTGTAGGGTGCTAGAGGTGTGACATTCCACACCACTTACGAGTCAATGAGTTAAGCCAAGCATCTGCTTTGGAACATAGTGATGATGTCATCCCTTCAAATGTTCTCTGTCACATGCTCCTACCAAGACATCTTCTGTGGCATGAGCAACTAATGCCCCATTCTTTAGATTGTGAACACTGGCAAATGACTGAATCTGCCAAGGACTAACTACTTTGAGCATGCATGACTATTCTATATTGACAGGTGGGAATCACTTAACCAATAGATACCATAGCTCTCAACTTCTTAGAACAAAAAATATGGACAAAAACATAAATGATGGTGGACAAAGGCCCAAAAATATGACACTTTTTAAATATTGTTCAGATGAATTTAGAAAGTTGCTAAAATAACAGGTTTTGGATTAGCATGCATTTTCTGTAGGTATGAAGTCTGAAACTCAAATGTTTGTCATTATTTTCTGACTTTTATCATCAGTGATTGGCCAGAAAACCAAAGAATTTATGAGGTACACTGCACAGTTGAGAGGTATGATAGATACTTCTGTGTACACTTTCACACAGTGGACTCATTTACTTAGGAAAAGGGCTCCCACAACTATTTTCCTCACTTTTAAGCCAAACAGGTACCTTGGAATACAATAATGATGTCAACCTTACATCTACCCTGCGCTGATTTCAAAGCTGCTGAGAGAAACTACAAAACTTAGTGTCATTTTTCAATTTATTCTGACTTATACTGCACTTGTATTAGATTAACTGTGCTGTTTTATTAACTTGCATTACATCTATACTGTATTTTCTCACAGTTTACTGTTAAACTGTTTAATTAACTGAGTGTGAAATGTTCTGCTGTTATATTTAAGTGTGTATCTGTTCTCCTGTGTTAAATCAACCTAAACAGAGTTTAAATATCTTTAGCATAGTCTGGTTACAGGTTTTGCTGTATTCAGATCTGTTTGTGTGATTCCTCTATTTCCTGTTACACCATCTTGTACTGACTGAGGCCCACCTGCATTTAGTGGGTGTAAGTGAACTGGTTGGAACTGGTCTAGCATAGGGTGTTTAGCTAATAGCTCAGGGACAATGGTTGATTGGTCAGTTCTGGTGTTTCTGTTTTACTCTAGTTTTTATGGTACTTCAACCCTACATTTGCATGTATTTGTGCTTGTTTGCATGTTGCACACTGCCTCTGTGCTGTTTTAACCCTTTGCAAGGTATCTCACTGCATTTTTTCCCTTAACAGCACTCCTCTGTAAGTGAGGCCCTCCCTTGCAGCTACTGTATTCATTTTATCCAGCCCTACTAACACCTATAGGTACTCTCCTCAGATAGTACCCAATCTACTATCCCAGACGTCTCTCCCACAGATTCTGACAAGCATGGATGTAAAATTTCCTTATGGTTACTCCTGCTAGTCTGGTTGATATAGGCATCCTGAGACAGTGTAGCAACTGCCTCATGGACATGGACAACCCTCTACTACTACCAACTAGGAACACAATATGTGAGAGATGCAATTACATTCAGAACCTAGAATCCTTGCTGTCTCAATCACAACACAGTACATCTGGCACTGAAAGGTTGCCTGCTGAAACACTGCAAACACTACACTTCTAACACCACCCACACCTGTACAACACACTCCCACATATGCATAGACGCTTAACAAAAAATATCTAAACAAAAGAGTCCTCTGAGGCAAAAACACACATGCACAACAAAACTCACAGCACCAAGCACCACACATACTACTACACACACCTCTGTCTCACAGCCACAAACCCAAAATACTAGTCAAAAGAGACTCTATCATAAAACACACAGATGTGCCCCTCACAGGCTAGACACGGAGAAAGTCATGGTAAGTTGCTTGTCGGGTGTTAGAATCCATCATATCACACATGCACATGAGTCTCTCAACAAAAGGTACTGTTATGATTTTGTCATAGTCCATGTTGGTGTGACTGACTTGAGATGCACCTGCCTGGACTATATGAAGAGAGACTTGATTGACTTCATTGAATATATGTGCCATGCAGGTATACCCCTAGCCTTAAGCAGCATCCTACCATTACCCAGAATGATTCTTCAATACAAGCAGAAAATGGTTGACTTTAACAATTGTCTTTTTTCTGGTATTATTCCAAGGGGATCCATTACCTGACAGCCTGGGAGGACATGATAGACAGATTACGATGCTTTGCCAGAGATGGCTTTCATCTGTCTCCCCTGGTCTTTAGTTTTCTGGCAAAGGCTCTTGCCTCCCCCATAGTGTTTTTTTATGCAAAGTCATGAGGACAAAATAATTAATATGAAAATTATTTTCTAAATGAAATTTAAAAATCATGCTGCTAAACACTGAGATCCTTAGCATAAAACTGCATTTATTGCAAGCCTTCCTTTCCCTGGAAGATGTTGACATTTGTGCAGTCATTGAAACCTGCTTCAAAGCTGTGGAGAGCACCCCAGCCTTACCGGGTTTCTCATCCTAGCATGCTTTCAAACCCCAAATGGAGGGTTACAAAGCCAAAGGAGGTGGAGATTTAATATTTGTCAAAGACATATACACCTCAAGGCTGGTCAAACAGTATGATGCACAGGAGACACTCCAGGTGCAGTTAACTGTTGACAAGACACCTAATCAAATGATAGCTAGCTTCAGACCCCCAACCATGACTTAGGATGCCTATTCCACATATCTGGATTTAATTGAGTCCAACAAGATTCAACTCTCTACTCTGATCCTGGGCAACTTTAACTATGCAACCATAGAGTGTCAGACCTATTCTAGCCAAAACACGAATGTCCAGAGATTCGCCAACTTTGTCATTGTCAGTGCATTGGATCAGCTGGTCAACACCCCCATGAGAGGTGAAATTATCCTGGACCTGGTACTAACCAACATGAGTTGCTCCCCTACAGTGTCATTGTCCTTGGTAAGATCCAGCCATAAAGCGATCACTTTCGAAGTTACCATCTCTCCTGACTCCTCTCCCCTTGCCAGGGTCAAACAAAAAAACTTTTCCAAAACTGATTACAACCTCCTGAGAGCAGGTATAAGCAGCTTCACAGCCACCATCCTTTCAGTTGGAACTAGAACTAATGTCTAAGCCTACACCAAAAAATTATATGAGCACCTGCATACCTGTATGGACTCTGCAATGCCCGATAGAACCAAATCATCTTCCTCAAGGAAGAGTAAACCTGTCTGGTGGACAGTGGCAATAAGCAACCTCTATAATAAAAGGACAAAATTGCTGTCCAGGACCAATAAGGTGCAGGTGCCAAGTTGGAAGCAACCTCTCCTTTGTCTGAACAAGCAAATAAGGTCACTGGTGAAATCCTCTAAGGCTAACTTTGAGTCCAAATTGGACACATCTACTAAGGGCAATCACAAGGCTTTTATCACATATGTCCACAATCACAAAGGTAACACCCACATTTGCTATGAACTGGTAGTCAGGAATACCACATACACAAATGCCATAAATATAGCCAACCTGTTGGCAGACAGGTTCAGTGAAAATGTCACTCTCCTGTCCCCCCATCAGTAAACCAGGAAATCCCCTGCTTCTACCCCCCTCCCCTCATCACCAGGGAACCAGTCTTTAATGCCCTCTCAAAGGGAAAAAATACAGCCTCCATGGGATGCGGCAACATCCCTGGCTGTATCCTACATGAACTCAGGCAAGAACTCTCAGCACCATTAGGCACCCTATTTAACCAAAGCCTTAGCACTAGCTTCATCCCAGCTGAATGGAGAACAGCTGCTGTCATCTCTCTTCAAAAAAGGTGGAGTGTCTGCAGACCCAAGCAATTATAGCCCCATCAGCATAACTAGCCTGATCTGCAAGGCCATGAAATGCATTATCATGGACCTTATAAACAAGGACATTGGTGACCTCCAAATGCTTGACCACACACAGTTTAGTTTTGTCAAAGGGAGATCATGCCTTTTAAACTTGGTCAACTTCTTCAAAACAGTCACCAAAGCCATAGAAAAGGGGAAGATGGTACATACCATGTATGTTGACCTAGCCAAAGCCTTCAACAGTATTCTCCACTTGGGCATAATAGACAAACTCTCCCAGCTAGGCATCAACCCATATGTTACCAGATCGGTAGGTAACTGGCTCATTGATAAAACCCATTCAATCAAAATAGGGGAAACCACCTATAGCAGTAGACCCATAATGAGTGGCATGCCCCAAGGATTGCTGTTAGGGTCTGTGCTGTTTGGGATATACTTTTCTAAGGTGCAAACCAAAACCAGTGGTCTGTGGCTGACCAAGTTTGCAAATTACTGCAAGCTGGGCACTGTCTTAAATTCCCCTAGTGATGTGAACATCCTCCAAGAGTGCCTTACCCAAACTAATGACTGATGCCAGAAACATGGCCTCAAACTGAATGCCAAGAAATGCATCATTATCTGCTTTGGGGGAAATGGCACCCTCTACTAATTATCACATCAATTATAACATACTAAGTACACAATCAGTCATGAGAGACCTGGGCACCCAGGTTGATAACAACCTGACTTTTGACCACCACGTTGCATCCTTTGTACAGAAGGCTTTTTATATGGCCCACTTGAAAACCAGGAAAATCCAAGGTCTCAAACACCTATCCTATACAGATAGGCTAAAAGTCCTGCCCCTCCACCCAGTCTCATACAGACTGCTCAGAGGTGACCAGTGTCTGACATACAAGGCCATCTTAGACCCATCCTTGATGGAGTCGCTGCATATCCATAAGTCAAACTCCAGTCATGCAACCAGCATGCAAGGCCTCAACCTCATCTGGGACATTAATATAACTTGTTGGCAGGATAGATTTGTGTCCCAAAGACTTCCCAATTTGTGGAATAGACACCCTCTCCATGTCAAGCGGAATACCTCACTAGCCCTCTTTAAAAGTAACCTGGATGACTGAGTGGGAATCAGAAAATACACCCCTGGCATCTCACCTGTGTCACTGCTGCACAGGGGAAACAGGTGCTGACTTTGTGGGAACATGGGTGACTTTTTTACTAGGCTTATAAGGGCCTGTGAGCCAGTAGTCTAGTGTTGTCCTATGAACCTATGAACCTAAATGAGCTCTTACATGTCTAGTAAGGCTTCTCTGTTGGTGTGAGCGGTTAATACACATTTCTCTATACTGTGGACTTAAATTGGCAGGAATTCAATCCAGCAAGGACTGACTAATGTGAATGTATTGATAGGTAGGTTTGGCTTAACCACAGAGCTGGTGTGCAAACATCTACTGAGAGGAAACTTTTACACAGGGAGAAGGCTCCCACAGCAATTTCAAGTCTTTTAGGCTGGACATCTGCTTTGCAACACAATGATGATGTCATCCCTTTAAATGTGTTCTGACTCACATTTGTAACAAGACTTTTCATGCAGTGTGAGCAGCTAATATGCAATGTTATGGAGTATCTACATAGGTAGGAAGGTTCAGATTTGGCAAAGTATAGGTAATGAATGTGTGTACAATAATAGTGACAGCCAGTACTGGATTATCTAGCAGACAAGTGAGATGGTTGACTCACACTTGTTTGAACACTGGCAAGGCTAAAGGATTTTGATCTCTCAATCTGTACTTTAGGGGATACATGTGCACTCAAAAACAATGCACAAGTCAGACCTTAAAGTGTGTAATTTCTGCCACATGTCATTTAAAGTCTCCTGTGGCATAAGCACTTAATAAACACTCTCTAGTGTGAGGAATTGGATAAGCAGAGGTTAAAATTTATCAATTTTTAACTACTGTGGTTGTATAACAATCAAAATTGGGCAGCAATGTCTTCACTGACAGATGTGGTATGTATCAGTCAATGTAGTGTAATATTTACACTATCCCTCTTTTTTTTTTGTATAGACGTTAATATCACTATTCACTTGTCTTACTTCTATATTATTTTTCTTTTCAACGTATACATTTACTACCACCTTGCTAACCCTAATCATATACATCTACTTTATAATCACTTCTACCTCACTTACTCGTAAAAATGACCCTCAACTTATCCACACTGCTTATGCTCTCAGTTCTACTCTTAACTACACTTTTCTCTACTTACCTCCTTTCCTTCATAGAATACCCACTCAATATTCAGCCAATCCACATACAGAAACATACATCTACCTTCCACACTCCTCTCACTTTATTCCTAAATGTCAATTCCACCTCTAGCTACAACCCACCTAAATTCCATAGGCATTCTCACCTCACCTACACCCTACCCTCAGATAAAGTGAAACCTCTAACCCTTCTAAAGAGCAACCTTATACCCACACCTGATGATCCTACCTTACAAGACGGTGATGTTCACCCCAACCCTGGCCCCATGAACCCTTCTCTTCAAACATCCAGACCAATCTCCAATAATACCCTTCTCTTAGGGTATCTTAACATATGTAGTGTAAACAACAAAGTACCCTACCTACATGCCCTCCTAGACACTCACTGTTTTGACATTCTCTGTCTCTCTGAAACCTGGCTTAAGCCAGCCACCAAAGAAACTGAAATTATACCCCAAGGCTATAATATACTAAGGCTTGACCGTACTAAACGAAAGGGGGGTGGAATAGCGATTCTGTTTAAGAATCATCTCAACATCTCTACCCTTTCAGCCTGTCTAACCCAGGACAGTAAAGTGGAAGCCATCATCACTAAACTCCAACTAAATGCAAAGAAAGCCCTTTACATCATCTGCATGTACATACCACCTGGTAACAATATACCTATCATAGAAGACTTTCTTAGTTGGGTTTCCATCAACTACCCCCAAGAAACTATAATTCTTGGTGACTTTAATATAGACTGGAATACTATTAACGCTGACAATCCCACCTCACACATTAACCTAAATGGTTTCACCCAAACCATTACCTCTACTACAAGGCTTAATGAACTAAGTAAAAAAACAGACTATTTTAGACTGGATACTCATAAACAAAGTTAACATCACATATAAAGTAGGAACTATGCCTAATGACCTCAGTGATCATTGCTTAACCTATATTACAAGAGAGAAGACTGACTATCCACACCTCCCTAATATAAGAAAAATACGTTCTACCAAACACATTAAAACTGACCTATTTCAAAATGAACTCAGAGCTTGTAACTGGAACCCCTTAAAAATACTCCCACTTAACAAAGCAGTATTATTCTTTAATTCTACTTTTCTTTCCATTTTGAATAAACATGCTCCTGAGTGTACCATTAGAATGAAGTCGAATACAGCCCCATGGCTCTCAAATGAAACTAAGAAACTAATCCTCTCTAAAAACAAGGTTTGGGCAAAATGGAGATGCCATAGAATCAGCTCTGATTTTCTTCATTTTCGCCAACTTAGAAACCTTACCAAAAAAGCTATAATCACTGACAAAAGAAAGTTCTACTGTGAACTACAAGAAACCCATTTTAATAAACCAAAACAATTTTGGTCCTCAATCAATAGACTCCTATCACCAGGAACAGCCCAAACTCCCTCCCCACTAAATGCTGACCCAGACACCCCTCAACAAACTGCAAATGCTTTTAACTCTTTCTTTACTGAAACCATTCAATCTCTTGCTAGTCAACTGAACACTAATAGCTTCTACCCTTCAAACAATCTAGTAGACTCTTCTTACAACTTCTCTCTACAACCTATCTCTACCTCCTTCATCTATAGACTTATCTTCAAACTGAAACCCTGTACCCCCTCTGCTGACAAGCTCCCTTCCCTTTTTCTGCAAAAGGCAGCCAAAGAAATTGCATACCCAATAACTATACTCATAAATAGGACCATCCAAGAAGGAACCATCCCTGACATCTGGAAAGTCTCTCATATTATCCCACTATACAAAGGCGGTAACTCTATTGACTACTCCAACTTTAGACCAATTGCACTTCTCTCACCTTTAGCTAAGATTATGGAGAAATGTATTCATCAGCAACTTGTACAGTATCTCTCCCTACACAATATTATAGCTAACTGTCAACATGGTTTTAGACCCCACCATAGCACCACCACTGCCCTCCTTTCCTTTGTTGATACTATCAACAGCAATCGCAATAATAACCTTTTCTCTTCTGCTCTTTTCATTGACCTCTCAAAAGCTTTTGACATGGTTAACCACTCTTCTTTAATTAACATTCTTGAATCCCTTTCATTTGATAAACTTACCATAAAATGGTTTAGTTCATATCTCAACAGCAGACAACAAGCCGTTCTTTGGGACAACCACATCTCCTCCTTACTGCCCATTTCTATTGGAGTCCCTCAGGGCTCTATTCTTGGCCCACTTCTCTTCTCCCTCTATATCAATGATCTCCACTCTGTAATTCCTCAAGCCACCTGCATTCAATACGCTGACGACTCCACTATTATATGTTCAGCATCCTCCTCTTCTGACCTAATCTCACTAACCCAAAATATCTTCAACACAGTAGAAACATGGTTTACTAGATGATACTGCCTCCTTAATGCTAAAAAAAACTAAACTTCTCCTCTTCACCCCCACCACTCGTACCTCCCCATTAAATTTCACCATCCTGTCAAACAACAACACTGTCATCTCTCCAGACTCTACAACTAAACTGCTAGGAATAACCATTGATAACAATCTCTCTTTTGATCAACACATCAACAACACCATCAAATCAGTAAACAGAAAGATTGGATCCTCATACCGTATTAAACCATTTCTCACCCCATCTGCTAGAGCTACTATTGCCCACTCCCATCTCATATCCACTCTCTTTTACGCCTCTCCTATCTTCACTAACCTCAAGAAAACTAACCTAAACAAACTCGCAACTTGCTACAATAACATTGCCCGCTTCGCCACTGGTAACCCTTTCAGAACCCATCACTGCCTTAATTTGAAACTTTTAGGCTGGCTAGAACTACAAAACTATCTTATAATCTCACAATTTACTATTGGCCACAAAATTCTGTACCAACCTGATAACACCCCTATTCTATCACAGCTTTTACTCCCTTATAACAATCTTACCTCCCTTCGTTCCTCTTGTAAACTCTTGACCAAACCCATAAAAGCTCACAACTTAGCTGGTGACTCTTTATTCACTAATACTGTAGGCCGAGTATGGAATTTGCTACCTAGGGATATAACTCTAATCACATCCCTACCCCTCTTCAAACAACACATCAAACTGTACTTCCAAAATCACTGGCTTTGTTCATGTAGAACACCTGACTGACTTCTTTCCCCCCCGCCTCTCTCGACCTTTAACCCTACTTTGTGCTTATTCTTAGCAATTACCTTTTCTTTTCCCTTGTAGTCTTTCTATACTCTGACCTATTTCTCTCACCTCTCCCATCTCCCCTTGTTTGTCTCTTTTCATTCCTTCTCTCATTTCTTGACTACTGTCTCTTCCTTCTCTTTTTACCTTACACTTTTCCTCCTTCTTCTCTACCCTCTTGTACTTTTTCTTATTATAGTAGGAGCCTTATGGCATAGCCCGTTTGTATTAAGTAAGAAACTTTCAAACTGACCTAACTCTAGTCATGACTTCTATTGATGATGTGCCTTAATTTTTTTAATTTTATCACCAATTTATTATTATTATTACCAATTTTTTATTACTAATTTTTTTTCTTATTTTTTATTCTATATGTTTATTAACAATATGTTTCATTGTTTCATTGTTATGTTTTATGAGGAGCTTTTCTCCCTGGGCCTCTACTGAAAATGGAAATATATCCAGCTAGACTAGCCCGGTCAACAAATGTAAAATAAAATAAATAAATTACATGATTACAGCGTTTTGATAACTCAAACAGATTTTAGGGAGGCCATATGGCTTCAAACATAGCAATGAAGTCATCCCTTCAAGTGTGTGCTTTCTGGTAACTCTACTAATGATTTTCTTCATGGCGTCAGCAGTTAATAAACAGTTCTATAGAGTGTGGACCTATGTAGGCAGGGGTTCAAATCTGGTTATGTATGTATTTAAATAAATAGTGGCAGGAGTGACTTACCCAATAGAGGATGATATGGTGCATTCACATTTGTATGAACATTAAATGGGCTAAAGGAGTAACTACTGATAGTGCAAATGAAGGCAGGACTGCCTTCTCAAAATGATGTCTAAAGTTTGAATTATTGCAAGCATTTACAACTGGAGAGAGAAAAGCCAAGTTTTATAATTCCTTTAATGGAAGCCATATGCCTTCAAATACAATGCACAGATTATTCCTTGAAGTGTGTGTTGTCTGAGAACTGTGAAATGAAATCGTATGTGGTGCCATCATTTAGTGAACAGGTCATGAATAATTGGTGTACACTGCATATGTTTAAATATATTCATACAAGCTTTTTATTTTATTTTATTTTTTCAAAATATAGTGGTTACAGGTAAGAGTGGCTTATTCAACAGATCTATTGTGTGTGTCATGCTACATACTAGTCATACAATGTAGTAGGACCTGTGTTATCATGCTTTGTTATGGTTTTTGAATGGATAGCGATGTCAGTCCTGTAATTACTGTACTTCCTTATTTGCATAGCCTGTTTAATGATGTATTCCATTGCATGATGGTTAGCACAGAGTAACATAAGTAAACAATGTTGTGAAATAGTTATTTTTTTTGTTTTGTTTTGTGATAAGAACTTCTGAGTATTTGTATCCATCAACATGGATCTGTTGATGGCCTCTCTGTGGAGGTATTGATTGAGAATAACAACATTGTTGTAGGCCAGCATACACTTGTTGTAATGTAGCCTCTAGCAATTTCTACAGTTCACTTACTATCTGATGTTAATGTTGCACCCATCTGTAAGGTATGTTGTGTGTTGTGATCCAGTTATTAAGATGTGTTGCACAATGCTCAGTTTGATTCATTTTGATGTACACCATGATAGTATCATGCCTACAGAGGTGTTCTTTTTCATAGTGAATTAACTGTCTATATGTGGCAGCATCAGGAAGCACACACATAATACAATGCTTACACAGCTATAACTGCTCTGCACTCTAGTCACACAAGTGAAATGGTGCATGCAGCAGTTGCTATTACACAATACTGACATCAGGCACACGGGTTGTGATTGCTTCTTCTTCGGGCTAACTGTCATGAGTGGTCTTCCTTTCACACATACCTAATCATGTCCATAGGCATACACTGACTCATACATTCACAACAGATGTTACCTTACTGCCTCCACATGACTTGTGTCTTCCCAGATTTCCATCTTAGTATATTTTTCATGATATGTCCCACATCTCCCTTGTTATTACATCTTATCTGTTATATTTTTAAATTTGGCCCAAGGTATTTCAGCATAACCATTCAATAATTTGTCTCTTAAAAATGACAGTTCTGTTTCTGTGGCAGATCCTTGTGGAGCATATTGATTTGGGATATATTAACTATTTAAATTTGAAGGCTTCCCAACATACATGTTGTTACCACAACTGTTATTGCTTCTACTATTAATACTTCTATGGAAAGCATGTTCAGGTGTTCCCCTCTTATCTCGGTAGGCTCACAGTTTTATTAACATGCTTTCATATTACACCTGAGTTGGTACTTCAACACATATAAGGCACATGAATTTGTAAACTTCTGTAACCTGCCTGACTGTTTACACAACACCCGTTGTGTCATTCTGAACAGTTATTGTCCCATGTTTTCTTTATTGATGTATATGCCAATGTCAGTGAAGTTACCACATGCACACTATTTCACTCAATGCCATTTACAACTGAGTTTTTGTGCCATTCACATGTGCTTGTGTAATAAACTCTGGATGCTGTGCATTCTTTATTTACATTGTACGAACAAGCACTGTATTACCTCAAAATGGCTACTAGCAGGTGTGGGCTGGAGTAAGGGCTGCTCGATGTGTGCAGCAGCTTGCAGTCTTGCACATTTGATTAGCAGTGCTAATCATCTGACACAGCCAACCAGTTTTGCTTTAGAACCAAGTGTATGCACTGTTAATGAATCCCTGCAAAACTTACAACCTCAAACTACAATGGAAAAACTATCTGGTAAAAAAAATCATGTATGTAAGTCTTTAGACTTGTGGCTTAGAAAGCACCTGTTAGGCAATGAACAATTATATACTCCTTCTGCTGGTGTAATACTAACTCAGCTCTTATCACATTCATTAAAATGTCAATTTTGAACTGAACTGCAAGCTAATTTGCTCTGTCAGTAATAAAGTGTTCCTACCGGGAAATTAAAAATTTTGGTCCTAAATGAAAATTCTGTACTATAGCTAAATCTATGTTACTGCCAGCATCTCAAAACATAATGGTTTATTAGCTATCTTAACTTGACCCTAAACATATTATATCTAATCTGCCTTTGGAGCCCAGATCATGACTGAAAAGGGTATAAGAAGAATCTATTTACTCACCCAGTAAATAAACAAATAAATAAATAAAATAATGCACATTTGATCCACTTCCTCATTGGTTGGCATTTGTAAAGATTATGAAACAGTTACACTTATCTAAATGATTGTGAGAAGTGACTCTAAACCTAAAGTTTTTTATTGCTATTTTATATTGTTTTATCATTTGGATAGGGTCTGCCTACCTTAGTAGTTACTTTTGCTGTTAATGATATATGACATATGTAACACAGTAAGGGAATTTTTTTCTTTTTATAGTTTTGACTAATACTGTACCATTCAATGAGGTCTCATTAGGCATTCTATCCTAAATTCATTTATTTTCCAGTTGCACTAAAATAAGATTTAGGGGATGTATTTTTCTGTTGCAGTTTTTGCTGTTGTTGTCTTGTATTTTGTTCAGCTTTCCTTATTGTGATTTGAGCAACAGTACAAGAAGCAAAAGAAACTTAAAATCTATCCAAATTCCAGGTAAAGTTAGCCTGAGAAATCAATCCACCAAAGTTTTTAAGGTTAAGTGATTAATCATATTGCATTATGAAAGTAGAAGCTTTAACTTTAATAAAATGCTTCATTATCTTCAGCTTTGAAATTAATCAGATATTTGAAGAAGTAAGCAGAAGGGATGGAATAGCAATTTTTAAATCATGTTACAAACAGAAAGTTCATTCTAGTAGATATTTGGGAACACATAAACTTCATATACAGCTTTTGGTAAGTACCTCACATCTTTCAGCATACATTTTTACAGAATAGTAGCTAAGTTATCTGGTGCCCTTACAGCTCCCTGATATGGCGTCCTCCTCACTTCCAAAAAAAGTCTTCACAGATTTCGGAACCAAAATAATAATCTCTTTTGCTTTGAAACTGTAACAAGCTGCTTTTTACTAAGATAGTCAGCTTGCTATAGTACTTCAGCACTTCAACCATTACTGCAAAAAGCGCAGCATTCATGTCCGAATGATGATACTGCATTTAAGAACACAGTTGAAATGCAGATGAGCTTATGTTTGTTACTGTACCATCAAAGTTTTCATAGAATTTTTATAAAGAAAAGTGGGAATATTATTATTATTGTTATTATAATGATATATGTATATATATATGTATAAGGGCATCGTTATTTATATACATTTTTTATGAGTATTTTATAAAGCTGTTAAGTCTTTATGCAATATTCATGTATATCTGATATTCTACATATTTATGTAGTTATATGTTTCAGTTTTTAGATTACCATATATGTATTGCTTATAATATCAAGTTTTTTACGGACGGTTTTGTTTGGTTGGTATATTCTAACTCATTAGGGATGGTTGATTAATCAATTTATTTAATTATTTGATGATTGGTTGATAGTAATTGGCTAAGAAGAATGTAGGTGTATATATAAATGGATTCAGGATATGTGTATGTTGAAGTCTGAAGAAACGTTTTTAAAACGTGAAAGCGCTTACTACTATTATATGTATTTTTATTTTCGAATAAAGTGTTGCCGTTTTTAGTCGTGGAGAGCCTCTTTTGTTTTACATGATACTAGTGTTCTTTTTCCTAAGAGGCACTTTACCCAGGACTGGTTTGTTTTTTCTTCATTACCATCAGCTTCTGCTAATCATGTCCCTAACAGGTTGTACCTGTGGAAGTTGCTCCCTTCACCCCACCCTAGCTACAGCTCTGCAGTTATAGTTCAGCTGCTGAAGATGCTTTTTCTCCAATTACAGTATTATATTTGAATAGGACAAATCATTTAGATTAAGAAAGTCAGCTTTTTCTTGTACTATAAATATCGCAGATCATTTTGTTTTTTTTTTCCTTTTGCAATTTTATCTTAGTTGTGGTGTGCATAAATATGAATCTCTGCTCTTTTAAACATAAGAGAGATGAATCAGTAAAATATGAGCTAACTGGCATTTTTAACCCAGTTTTAGATTGGCTCCTATAGCAATGTATTACACAACATGTCTTGCTAATTAAATAATTACTACTATTTTAAAAGTTATGATAATTTACTTTTTTTTATTTCAGATTTTCAAAAAATATTCATGGATTGATGGTCAGAACTCCCTGATGAATTGACGTCTGCTCCCAGAAATGCTATTCTTGTTCTTAGGATGACTAAGCTTTAGTTACCACCCAAACATTCTACAGAAAGTGGGTGGCCCACTGACTCTGTGAGTAGCATTGTCACCATAAAAGAAAAGGTCTACTGGTGTGTGCAGTACAGAGGAAAGGTCTTGCAATTTTGCTGAAAGATGCAAGGAACTTACCAAACGGCTTATCAGCACTCTGTACTGGCAGGTTTATACTGAGGATCCACACAACACCTCCCTCAATTACAAGAAGAACAATTTATTTCAAAGTGTATTCTGGTATTTTCAGAGGTCTAAGAAGTACTTCTAAATGAATCCAAAGAAACACAATTTATACTTTATTTATACTTTATTTCTGTAAAATTTTATTGTAAAACATTATTTCCCTAATTGTTTTAGCTGCCAATGCAATTCTCTTGCTGACTTTATGTAAAATGTTAATACTGATTGCGAAGCTTTTCTCCTAGTGTCTCCACTGAAAATGAGCTAATGCTCAGCTGGACTAACCCGGTTAACAAATGTAAAATAAAAAATAAATAAATAAATACTGAATCATGGTTTGGGCATTTTCACTGCTCTTTGCTGGTCTTTGGAAAGCTTCACTGGGCCTGTGACTAGTTTAATCGATAAGAATTTCAGAACCGAGGAAAATCAGTTTTGTGTTACATGCAGTATTCGGCTCAATTTTGTTTTTACTTTGTCAGTTCCTTTCTTTAGATTGACAATGAGTGTACAGGATATCAAAATATGTTTCTTAAGTACAGAGCACTCATCTGACTGTGTTCTGGGTGTTTAAAAGTGTCATTATTACTAAAAATAAGCAGGCCTATGCTGTCTCTTTCTCTTTGAATTCACCTATGTAACCAAGCAAATAAACAGACAAACACACATACAAACACAAACACGTGTGATATTATTTGCTTTTCTGTACTTTGTTTCTCCTGTACCTGTCTTGCAGCGGTAGTGAATATTTTGGGTTCTCAGAATTGACCAGTATCACCAGAACATTACCTTCAACACTTCATAAATTATGTGAAACACCATACACAATTTTAGACTCACTGAGTGTATTTAGTAAAATGATTGACGCTGCACAGTACAATACAGAAGTAGTGGTCAAAGGTAGTATAAACATATTCATTTTCCCAAAAAATGCATAAGGCATATTTTTTGTGCCCTTCAGCATTTACACTAATACTTTGTTTTGAGTTACCAAAAATCAGACGAAAACTAACACATTAATGCAATAAAAGTAACAAAATCATGTAGTCTGTCATTCACATTCTCAGAATCTTTTCCCACTTAACATCTGCTGTCTACCTTCCCCATTACTACCTAAAGATAAGAAAGCAGATAGTGATAACATAAAAATAGTGACTTCCCATCCTCACCTGACCAATTCCTTATCCTACTATAAATAATTTCTGTTTCCATGCAGCACAAGAATCGTTTTATGATTGCTCCACAAGTTCCTAAATATTATCATTTATTTTGATAGTGTCATCTTTTCAGACAGGCTCTTACAATTGTTCACTTGTATTCCTTGTGCTTTCTTAGAGTTCCTTTTTTTTCCTTTTAACTTATTTCTTTATAGGGAACCCTGCTGTACTCACAAAAGTTGCTTTGGAAGAAGCATACCAACTAAGACTTTGGATACTCATGAAGTATTTAAATGTTTCATACTCTGCTGCCTTGCGTCAAATGATTACATTTTAAAGCCTTGTAGTTATTGTTCTTTACTTGTCTCAGTAATTCTGATCAGTGACTGAATGACTGACAATATGCCTCTTGAAATTTGCAAAAGGTAACGTATCTGAAGCGTATTTTATATAACTGATGATCTCTTTATATTTTTTGATCTGGTGGTCCTCATCTTACTTATCCATTCACTCTTGTCATAAAGACAGAATGCCAAATACACCCGATGGTTTCAAAACTATATTTTTAGCTGGTAGCGCATTTATTTTAAATAGTTTAGTCATTTTATTTTTTTTTTCCTTTTCAGAATTCCAAGTCACTCCTGTTCATCCTGCCATTAGCGGTATTTCATATCTCGTTGCACAAGGGCAGGCAGATAAGACTGAATTAGGCAAAATGTCAAGACACAGATCAGGAGAAATGGTTGCTAGTTGCTTGATAATAATTATGAAAATAAGCAATCTTTTCATATATACTTAATTCTTCAAAAATCACGTGACTTACAAGCTATTGCATGACTTTAAGGGAAACCTTACATGTTGTTAAAGAAAACTGTCTTCAATATTTGCTCTGAAAGCACATCTTGAGTGATATCCAGTATTTTCAGTATTGGTAATTATGCAATTAAACATATGGTGTCATGTATCTGTAAACATCTAAATAAACATAAACTAAGAGAGGAATTTGTTGTTGTAATGTGAAAACTTATGTCTGGTTAACAAAATGTTCTAACAATAGATGTCTAGGTTATATCATTTTCAAGATATTAACATCTGTTTATAAAAGTTTAGAAATAAGATTGGTTTGCAATATAATATATTACAGTATTTATGGAAAAGACTACAAATGCACTATTATGACTATAAAGACTACTTTTTACTGATAACATTGCTATTTATAATGTTTTAATAGCTTGTAATGTTCAGAAAATATTTACATTTGTTTACCTTATGTTGTTAAAGTTTATTTTTCTGCTAATGTTCTAGAATACAGGATCCGCACCACATAGGTGTTAATGAGTTATTTATTTATATATGTATACATTTATCTATTGATGTATCTATCTATCTATCTATCTATCTATCTATCTATCTATCTATCTATCTATCTATCTCTAAGTTATCAGGTAAATGGACTGGCCCAGAGGTCTTTTTCAGCCTTGTCTTGGTCTACCATTTGAAGAGGGTGACAATATGAATACAGGCCAGCACTAAGGGACTCTGGCTAACAAATTTCGCAGATGACTGCAAACTGGGAGCCATTACTGAATCCCCAAATGATGTTGATATTCTACAAAAGGGCCTTACAGAAACAGATGCTTGGTGCCAGAGCCATGTGCTCAAGCTGAATGCCAAGAAATGTATAGTTATCCCCTTTGGGAAAAACCATGCACCCATGAATTACCACATAAGGGGCAGTACACTAAACACCAAAAGTGTGAAAAGGGACTTAGGAATATAGGTGGACAGTGGTCTCACCTTCGATAACCACATAGCCACAACAGTCTGGAAATCCTTCTATGTGGCACACCTCATCACTAAGGCCTTTTCATCCAGAAAAAAGGAGGTCATTGTCCCACTGTACTCATCCCTCATTAGGCCCATTATAGAGTACAATGCCCTGTTTCATATGTACCTCACAAGACATCTGCAACAACTGGAAAGGCCACAGAAATACCTTACTTAAAGAATCACAGGCCTAAAACAGATGTCCTATGCTGACTGTCTAAAAAAACTCCAGCGATCCTCTGTCGCATATCGCCTACTCAGAGGCAATCTCTGCTTAACATACAAGGCCATGTCAAACCCAGTGCTGTTGGACATGCTACACTTAAAGAAATCCCAATCCCTCAGAGCCACTTGCTCCAGGGATCTAAACATAGTCATCACAATGAACAAAACATGCTGGAGGGATAGGATCCTGACCAAGAGACTCCCCATTCCCTGGAATAGACTGCCCATACATGTCAAGCTGAGTGCCTCTTTGACCCTCTTCAAAAAGAACCTTGATGATTGGATGGGACATAAGAAATTCACCTCGGGGATCACATCAGTTGCCCTGCTAGGCAGGGGACCAGAAAAGTAAATATTCTGGGAAGAAATAGCCAGGGAATTGTTATGGCTAGGCATGTATAAGTCCTAGGGCTGATAGCCTAGTATCAACCTATGAAACTATGTTTATTATTGTTTTTTGGTTACAGCCCTGTTTCAAAATACCATATAATATGTTTTTAGAACAAATATTTGATGTCACTGACTTTAGTGATTATATAACTGGCAAACACAAACTGAATATTTCAAGGGCATATACCTTTTACTTGCCTTACAGTATTCTACACAGTGTCATATATACTAACTGCAGTTCAGTGAAATGAGATTCAGTGAAATAAGTTTTCAGTAATTTGAGTTTTCAGCGAAGTGGTCAGGACGAAATGAAATTCAATGAAATGAGATTCAACGAAACAAATTAGACTCATATATATATATATATATATATATATATATAAAAATCTACTTGTCTTCATCAAAATTTCATTACTTCAAAAAAGAAAAGTAGATGCCCACTTCAGCGAAAGTACATTTCAATGCAGGGGGGGCAAGCACCCCTTCAATCTCCATGTGAGGGGCTGTATCCCCCACACCCGCTATTTAAATATGTCAACTCTGAGATCACACTACAGTGAGGAAAAGGGAATAGTCCCATTCCACGCTATATTGTGATCTCCGTACTCGGTTTTTGAAGTTTCAGTACTTCTAACAAATGGTCTTGCACCAGTGGGTTTTGAAGTACTGAAACTTTGACCAACTGAAGTAGAACCATGTATGTATATATATATATATATATATATATATAAAATATATATATATATATATATATATATATTTATATATATATATATATATATATATATATATATATATATATATATATACAAACACACACACACACACACACACACACACAGATATGCACACAAAGAAAACATGCAATAGCTTTAGAATTGTGAAGACTTCAGTCTGTATCTTTATCAACACAAGTTCACTCACCTAATTGAACAGAAATCAATATAACTTTCCATACGGTATACAGCACTATTTTTGTTGCTGTTCATAAAGCAAAAGGAAAATGCAGATAGTTTTATGCCCAGGTATCCAGTTTTCTGTGAACAACTAGCTAGCAGAGAATTTAAGGTTGTAGAATGAATGCTTTTGTTTTCTTGAATGAAATGGAGTTATGAATGGCTCTCTCATTAGAATACATACTGGGTGCAACTATGATCTAAACCAATCAAAAAAGTAAGAACATTTGTCACACAAATTCATGTTGTAAAAATCATTAATGGGATGCTACTTTATTTTTTAGATAAGAAATTAAAAACTATACATGCAATTGGTAAACAGAGAAAGCAGTACTACAAAAGTAAGCATGGTGGCTTTAAATTATGGTGGAAACGTACTGGGTTGAATGCAGTATCACAGAGTCAGAGCAAAAAATAAGTTACTAGTGACTAATTGAAAAAATGAATGAAATGAGTGCATTACCTAACAGTGGAAGCAATTCAAAGATGCTGTCATGGAAAATACCACTTCCAATAAATGGCAACAATTCACTGGAATTCACTAAGGACTTGATTAATAATGATTATTAATAAACTTAAGAAGCATGGATGGAAACAATGAATATATTAAAGTACAAATCTTTTAGCATTGAGTATGCCAGTGATGAAAGAGAATAAAACATGCAGAAGACCAAGAGACAGTCATATTATGCAGTGTAGTGTCACAAAGGGGTTAACAGTAAAATTAATAGACAGTAATGGAGGTATGCTGTCTTGAGGTATTGACATCACAATGGGGAATTTATACTCTTTAATATCCATAATCCATGATGGAAGGATATGTTAGGAGAAAGCTGGAAGCTTGGAGAAAGATTTAATCATTTACTGTACAGTATAATGACTACTGGTAAAGAAATTATTATTGGTGGAATCATAAATATAAAAAACACAACATTCTGTGACTTTGAGCAATTTTTTGAGGACAATAGTATTTGAAGAAGAAGAAGAACCTCAAAAGGTGAAATAAATAATCAAGGGGTATTCCTGTTAAAATGATTTAGTGATTTTGAAAGGCCGCAATACCTACAGGGATAACTCTGGTTTTGCTTTAATTACAAGAAATGGTAGCTCTGTATGCTGCTGATTAATAAACTTGTGAGGCTGGGGTACACCAAGTAAAGTTAAAATTGGAAAAAGAACTGAAAGAGATCATCCTCTTGTAGCATTAAACTTGAGGCAGGAACTACATGATAAAGTAACATTGGAAGCTTGGTTTTGTAGATATCATGAACTCCTTTAATAGTTAATAACAATTTTGTGTTTATCTACTACAAAGGTTAGAATATGCTGACAAGGAAAGTAACATGGGAAGACATTTAAATAACATAAATACAAATTATATTATGAGATTTTGAAGACATTTAAAAATCATGAAATTAAATAGATGGAAGAAGAAAAATGGAGGGTTGGATAAGGATATCCAGTTAACAAATAATGAATATAAAACACAAGCAGATGGAGTAAGAGCAAATACCAATTTATCAAAGACTGATGATTAAATCAAGGTAATATTATAGAAATCAAATTAAAGGGAAAACTAAATATATACAAAAAGTAGATGGATCAAAACATTAAAGATTATAGAAAGGAAAGATGACAAGGTTTTCTGGGAAAAAATAAAGACCTACAGGGAAAGAGGTTCTGATTACTAGCATGTAAAATTAATATGTTGGGAAGATAGAGAGAGTTGGTATAGTAAAATATGACTTGGCAGTGAACTGTCAGCAAATATCAGTTGACTATATATTAGAAAAAAAAAATAAATAAATAATAAGAAATAATCTAAAGTACTAGGCTAGGCAATATAGTGAATGAAGTGTTCAGGCTCTTTCCATAGAAATGGATTTTGTTGCTATCAATTTTATAGAGATAACAAGATGTTTTACTGCAGCATGGTTGTGATATATTATAGACCTTGTTAGAAAAAGTGCAACTTAAAGATCAGTCCCACTGGACAAAAAAATTGTATAATTCACTCATTTTTTCCTGCAATCATTTGTATACATCAAAAGGAATACTTACTGATACGTGTCTGTGTTTTAAATGAAACATGTGCTGGCATAATGTCAAAAAATAAAAGTGGCATAACTTAAAATTGAGGAAGCCAGTGTTGACAGATAGAAGCTGCTGGACATCATGTAAAAAAAAGGGATTTGTATATCATGTGGTTAGTATAATAACAGTCTTGAATGATGCAACCCAGGCAACAGGTGAAGTATTCAAAGAACAGACATCTCCCTGAAAGTTTTAACCTGAGTTGATGTGGAGAAGTAGGCAATGCTGCATTTTATTCAATTTCCTTTTCGACATATATGTTCGCAATGTATCTAAACACATTGAAAAAGTGAGTGGAGATAACCCTAGGCTAGGAGATACAAAGATTGTTGCATTATGCTGTGCATGTGACTTGCTGTTGCCCCATTTACTAGAAATACTATACAAACATATATAGGTAGTTGACAAACATATGCGGGAACATGAGCTCCCAGTAAATGCTGATGAAACAAAGCTTATAACTTAGAACAAAAGAATGTGATCACATACTAGACTTTTTTTTGAGAGAAAGATAATGTTTTCCAAGCTGTCACAGTCTTTTCCCTTTTATAGTTAATGTTTTCAAATAACAGTTTGCGGCATAGACATAGAATCTATGTGAAACCAAAGATCAAATATATATATAGGTTCATAGGTTCATACTAGGCTATCTGCCCTAGGGCATTTATAAGCCTAGCCAGAGTGTGTGTTGGCTTTCGCCACCCATTTTAAATTAATTTTGCTATGCGTTTTTTGAGGTTAGTATACTATGCCTCTGTCTAACAGTGACACAGAAGTGATAGCCGGGGTAAACCTACGATCTCCCATCCACTCATCAAGATTCCTCTTGAAGAGCGTCAATGTGGGACTCTGCCTAACCTGGACTGGGATTTTATTCCAGAGTAAAGGGAGCCTCTGGGTTATGAATCTGTCCCTCCAGCATGTCCTATTTATTTCAGTGCTGAGGTTCAAGTCTCTCGAGCGTGTAGCTCGATGGGATTTGGATTTTCTGAGGTGCAGCATGTCCATTAATTCTGGGTTGGACATGGCTTTATATGTCAGGCACAGATCGCCTCTGAGCAGGCGGTATGCCACTGAGTAGAGCTGGAGTTTCTTTAACCGGGCAGCATATGGCATCTGTTTGAGCCCTTTGATCCTCTTGGTGAGGTACTTTTGGGGTCTTTCCAGTTGCTGCAGGTGT
Organism: Protopterus annectens; assembly: GCF_019279795.1. Lineage (NCBI taxonomy): Eukaryota > Metazoa > Chordata > Ceratodontiformes > Protopteridae > Protopterus > Protopterus annectens. The sequence continues at coordinate 510,612,776 of NC_056728.1, read as the reverse complement.
CTGGTAAGGTACATCCCAAAAGGGCATTGTACTCAATTATGGGCCTGATGAGGGATGAGTAAAGAGGTACGATGACCTCCCTGATCTAGATGTGAATCCCTTCATGATTAGGTGGGCTATATAAAATGTTTTCTAACCACTTTGGCCATGTGGTTGTCAAATGAGAGATTGCTATCAACTTGGGTCCCCAGGTCCCTAATGACTTCTTCTGTACTTAATGGATTACCACCTATGTGGTAATTTGTGGGCACTTTGTTTTTGCCAAAGGGGATGACTATACACTTTTTGGCGTTTAGCTTGAGGCCATGGCTCTGGCACCAGTTGTCTGTTTCTATGAGGCCCTTTTGGATGATGCTTGTGTCGGCTGGAGAGTTGATTATGGCACCCAGTTTGCAGTCATCTGCGAACTTGGTCAGCCACAGTCCTTCTGTGTTGGCCTGTACCGCCGGGAAATATATACCGAACAAGAGAGGTCCCAGGACTGAGCCTTGTGGGACGCCACTTGTAACTGGTTTGGAGTCTGACATGGCTCCAGCAATTCTAACTATGTGGGTTCTGTCCTTGAGCCAGGTTGCAACCCATCTAGTGACATAGGGGTTTATATTTAAGCTGGTGAGTTATCTATAATGCCCGAGTGGGGTATTGTATCGAAGGCTTTTGCGAGGTCCAGGTAGGCTGTGTGGACCACCTTCCCCTCATCAATGGCCTTGGTGACTGTTTCAAAGAAATCAACCAGGTTTAAGAGGCAGGATCTGCCCTTAACAAAGCCAAACTGGGTAGGATCCAGTGTCTGTAGGTCCCCAATATCTTTATTTATGAGGTCCATGATGATCCTTTCCATAGCTTTGCAGACCAAGCTAGTCAGGCTTATGGGGCGATAGTTTCCAGGATCCGTTGAGGCACCACCTTTGTGGAGAGGGACCACTGTTGCTGTATGCCACTCTTTGGGTACATATCCTGTAGTAAGGCTAAGATTGAACAGTAGTTTTATGTTTGGGTTTAGCTCTTCTTGGAGTTCATGTAGGACGAGCCGGGACACCATCTGGTCCCATTGATGCTGTGTTTTTGCTTTGGAGAGGCGGCTCTTACCTGAGCATCTGAGATGTCAGGGGCAGCACTCTGTTGGGATAGATATTTGCCCTTTGGTGGGGAGAGGGGAGAAGTTTGCACTGAACCTGTCAGCTAGGATGTTGGCAATGTCTGTGGGCTCGGTGTATTTTTGTCATTTTGGACTAATTCTGAGCATATCTGGGAATTCCCACCCAGGTTCCTAACATAACTAAAGAAAGCCTTGTGATTATCCTTAGTGTCCTGTGCAATTTTTCTCTCAAAGCTGGCCTTAGACGATTTTATGAGTGCCCGTAGTTTTTTGCTAATACTGATCAAAGATGCCTTCCCTTTTTGGGATTTTGCTCTATCATGTAGTAGCTTCCTCCTTCTATTGTATAGTTTGTTTATGGCTGGGGTCCACCAGACAGGACGTCTGCCTTTGGAGGATTGGGTCTTGGTTTTATTTGGGATTGCATGATCCATGCATTCCTGAAGGTGTTCATAGAATGCGTTTATAAAGGATTCTGCGGTCTGGGCCGTATTTTCCACAGGCCCAGGGGCTTTGAAGGATTTCGCCTCGGTTTTGAGGCATGTGAAATTTGCTTTAGAGAAGTTTTTCACTGTGGTTTTCTGGGCAGGGGGTGGGGTCGGGATGTGAATATCCAGTGAGATTAGTTTATGGTCTGATCTTACCAGTGAGGGATACACTTCTGGTCTGGAGCACAGTGTCCCCATGTTGGTGATGATCAGGTCCAGTATGTTTTCCCCTCTTGTGGGAGTGGTAACAAGTTGTTCCATAGCATTTGAGTTTATAAATTCTAGGAACCTTTGGGCTAGGGTGTTGGAGCTAGAGTAATGCTCCCAGTCTATGTTTGGGTAGTTGAAGTCGCCCAATATAATGGTGTTTGGAGAGACCTTCATATTTTCCAGTATTCTCAGGAAGGCCAAGTGGGGGTTCCTGTGTTTGGGAGGGTGGTCTGTAGCAGGCTATAAACTGGAAGGCAGTTTTACCCACAGTCAGCTGCACATGGATAGTCTCTGATGCTTCGTGCTCTGCCACCAACCTGGAGGTGTGGGTGTCTTTGACGAATATTGATACTCTCCCTCCTTTTGTGGTTCGGTCCAAGTTTTGGGGCCGAAATGTATGGTATGAGGTATAACCTGGTAGTGCTGTGGTGCTCTCGGGAGCCTTGAACCAGGTTTCTGTTACTGCACAGATATCGATGTTCTCCATGCTAAGGAGAGTTTCGAGTGCGTGCATCTTGAGGTTTAGACTTCTGGCATTGAGTAGCATTACTCTTAGTTTCTTATCCCTTGTGATACCTATGGAGGTGGGTTTGTCTTTTGAGCCTTGCCTAAAAAAGGAACTATGGGGGTAGCAAGAGCCTTTGCCAATATCCGAAAGCCCAGGGGTGACAGGTGCAAGCCGTCCCTAGCGAAGCATCGTGTGGTCTACTGAAAATGCATATCATACAGAGCTTTATCAGTACTGTTCATACATGTATTTATTAAATCACAGCCTAAAGGATAGCATAGGTACTCACAGATTAATAGAAAAATAAAAATAAATCATAATGACATTTTCATTATTGTCATACAGTGTAGATATATTTTTTAGCAATTACCATTCATACCAACACTATATAGATTGCTCATTTCCTACCTTCAGTTAAACTTCACTCCTCTTTGTGAACATTTTGCATGTATTCTAACAGAAAATCCTTTATTTTTTATGTACTACGCTCCTTCTGTTTTCTAAAGATCCCACCATCAGATCATTTATCTCCCTTAGAATATTCAGTACTTCAGTTAACACTCGGTTTAGATGTAATTTTTCCTTTTCTAATAATCGCTTTTTGGCTTCCAGTAACATTAAACCTAGTATGGCCTTACTCAGTCTATACAATTCAGATACTAAGTCCAATTGAAAATAATAAATAATATACTTAGTTACAATCATTTGGTCCCCAAACATTTCAATAACATTTTTCTATACGGAAGTGATAAGTTCTGCCAATACATTGCAATAAATATACTTCCTCTTGAGGATTTTTTTTTTAAAGTTCAGTTCTGGTAAAAGCTACTAAACCTTTATGTAGAGTCTTGTGACAGCTACTAAGATTTCCTGAGATAAATTTAAGGAAAGAATTAAGTATGTCAATGAAAGGTTAATATTTGATAGTCATGTCCCGACAAAAAGAATTACGATCATGAAACTTCCCAAGAGTTAGTAAGAACAATACCCAAAGAAAAGAGGCGGTGGGCTACAGATATGATATGCAACTACATGTTTGTAAGTAGAATTGACGAAATCCAAAACAAGTATGGCTTTGGATATTTAGAAAAAAAAATATTTAAAATATATATATTAAGTGATAAGTATAGTAATCTTCTGTATTAGGAAACATATAAAGAAATGTTGATGGCTTAAGAAAGCTAATGAAATTAAAAATGATATTATTTTCAACAAATGTGTGTGAAAAAGTCATGTACTCTTAATAACAAGGATGTTCTCACTGACATAAAGGACAGAGATTTAATGTCAAATGTTATCAGATACAAATCTGATCAGTATATGGGGAGTCGGTGGCCAGCTAAAAATAGGACTATATAACATGGATAAAATGTCCTCCTTTGATGTCACCATAAGGAAGCTCTTATACACATTCCCTCTGAATGCCACCTTTGGATAATGGAAAGGAAATTCTTGTTTAAAGATTTTTTTTGTTACGCCATGAAAATATTCTTAATTCAGGTTGTTACTTTACGATTTGTCACTGGGGATTAGTATACCATCCCATACACTATACTAGTTATTTTAATGACACAGAGAATTTACTACAAGGAATGAACATGCCACCAAGTACACTTTGCCAGTTCTTTATTTTTATTTGCACCACAAATATAATATTTGAAAACACTCATATCAGCTACCACTAACTACCCTCTTCTACTGCTCAAACATATTCACCAACCTACATAAGGCTGACCTTAATAAGCTAGAATCCTGATACAACAAAATAGCTAAGTTTGCAGCCAATCATCTCCCTAAAGCTTATCATTACTCCACTCTACAGCAGCTCAGCTGATTGGAACTTCCCAACCTGTTGACACTTAACCAAACTACTTTGCCCACAAAGTCATACTCGACCCTAGTAACTGCTTGGCACTCTCTAGCCTGCTTCAACCTAACTTTAACTGCAGATCTCCTTAGGTATTCTGACAAACTTATACTAAAAGTTACCCAGTCACACAACTACATGGTGACTCCTTCTATTCCAACAAAAAAGCTAGGGACTGGAATTTTCCTCCTCAGCACATCTAAAACATTACCAGCATCTCTTCATTCAAAAAAAAAAAAAACAGCCTAAAATAATCTCAGTAGCAACTGGCTCTGCCCCTGTATTTCACCTGGCTGATTTTCTCATAGGATCATAAGAGGTTACTAGGCTAATGGCCCTGAGGCCCTTACAAACATAGCCAAGAGTTTATCCCCCCCAAAAAAAGCCTCAGTCAGCACCTGTCACCCCTGTCAATGAAAGATACAGGTAGAATCACTGGGACAAATTTGTGGTTTCCCATCTACTCATCAAAGTTGCACTTGAAGAGGGTCAGTGAGGTACTCTGTTTGACGTGTATGGGAAGTCTATTCCTGAGAAAGGGCAGCCTCTGGGAGACAAACCTGCCTCCACAACAGGTTATGTTGATGTCAAAAATTAGATTTAGGCCTGTCAAGGGGGTAATGCACGAGGAATTAGACATATGGATATAGAGCACCTCTAGTAGGGCAAGGTCTGAAATTGCTTTTGTAGGTGAGACACAGATCACCTCTGAGCAATCTGTACGATACCGAGTAGAGTGATAGCGATTTGAACTTGTCTGCATAGGACAGGTGTTGGAAGCCTTGGATTCCCTTTGTGAGATATTTCTGTGGCATTTCCAGTTGGTGCAGTTGTTTGGGGAGGTACATACTAAATGGGGCATTATACTCAATTATTGACCTAATAAGGAAGGAGTACAGAGAGGCAATAACCTCCTTTTTTCTGGATGCAAGGCTCTTCTGACCACTTCTGCTACATGATGTTCAGATGTGAGATTGTTGTCAACCTGAGTACCCAGGTTTATCACCACAAGTTGTGCTTAAGGTTTGTTGTTGATGTGATAATCAGTAGGGGGCATGTTTTTGCTGAATGGTATGATAATACATGATTTTGCATTTAACTTAAGGCCATTACTTTTGCACCAGTTATTTGTTGCTATGAGACCCGCTTGCATTATGTTAACATCATTTGAGGAGTCAATGACAGCACTCAGCTTACAGTCATTCACAAACCTGTTCAGCCACTGGCCTTTTGTCTTTGCCTGGACCTCTGAGAAGTAGATGCCAAAGAGTAGGGGTCCCAGGACAGATCCCTGAGAGCACCACTAGTGACAGGTCTGCTTTTGAAGGTGGAGGCACCTATTTTGACCTCTCTCCTATTTTCTTCAAAAGTTTGTTCTCATGCACCTCTCCCTTAGCTCCTTTAAGCAATTGGTACTTATAGCACATGGTTAGAACTGTCTTGTTCATCCTTCTGATAAATTTGATTATTCCAGTTATCAATATCTCTATATTATTTTTACACTATATGTTTTCACAGCTATTTGTTTCTTTAGCAACCCTGTTAATTGCATTGTTATTAATTAGTCATTATGTCTTCTTGTTTTATTAACTAAATTGTTAATGTACTGGAGCTTTTCTCCCAGGTTTTCTGCTGACAATGGGCTACCCGCCCAATTGGACATTACCCAGTTAACAAATATAAATAAATAAATACATAAATAAATAAATACTAAACAACCTATGAATTTGATTATATGATGGTATATGCATCCTGCCAGAAACCCAAGTGATTCTACCAAAGCCAAGATAAGCTACTCCTGTTCAACTTGTAGACATAGCACACAGACAGTAGAAAAGAAAAAAAGGCAGCTGTGTAAAAATACATAATTTTCATATAATGAAATAACAGAGATCATGCCTCACAGTTGTCTAACATGGCAAACCATTGTACAAAATAAAAACTCTGCAATTATCAAAATGTGAAAACTACAAGTAATACAATGTACAAGAGTGATTGCAGATTGCAAATCTGATGTTCTTTTTTGAAAGGAAAGTTTGATGAACATAGCATATTATAGTTGTTGAAGCACATGATTCCAGACCTGCTAGCTGTATCACTCCAGTCATGGGTAAAGAATGTCTATTCGTCTTCACTACTGGAGGGCTCAATACCAATTCTAAAACTCTGGTTGGTGTAATGCATGATGCAGATGTTTACTAATATTTGAGATTTTAACATGCTAGAATAACACCGTTGTGGCCTGGAAAAATAGGATTTAAAAAAGTTAATGCACAATTCAGAAAAAGGTCTGATTGCTAATTAATGAATTTTTGCAAAATATGTATTTTTATTTTGAAAGATGACACAATAACACTATACTATCCTCCGATAAAACTTCTGTAATATTCCACTGTGTCTTTGTTAAAGACTAATTATTAAAATTAAATTGTTTCCTGATTTTTTTCTAAACAAGTAATATAGACAGCATTAAACAGTAAGATTCTGCAGTGTCAGTTTTAATATACATACCTCTGATAATCCACAGCTAGCTACATGACTAGTATATTACTGTTTTTAAAAATGATCCCCTTCATTGAGTAATACAGCTGAAAATATTAAATAACAGAAAATGTTTAATGTTAAAGGGTCAGGAGTCATGGCATGGATACCGCCTGTGTAAAGAAAATCCAGTGAGAGCATATACAGAAAATGTCACTTAACTGTGACAACTTAAATTTTATTATCTTTTTAGTTAAACTAAAAGAGAAAACACTGAAGGTGAAGAGGCTAAGCATTTAAAAATGTAGAAAATAACATTTTTATTTCCTTAAAAGCACCACAAATATAATACAATTGAGACTATATGCTGTCTCAGCTAGATACTACAGTACGAGTGAAACTGGACCCGGTCAAGTAACAAAAAACTTTAATCCAATACACGCTATACTAAAAACATCGGTTAAGTGCTTTCATCTGTATAATACAGATTTCATCAGAACACAGGGCAGTGCATCCATTAACAAATTTAAAAACTTTTTGGTGCCAAACAAACTAAGTGAATAATTTTGGCGCCAAAAAGTTTTTAAATTTGTTAATGAATGTTCTGATGAAGTCTGTATTATACAGATGAAAGCTCTTAAATGATGTTTTTAGTATAGCGTGTATTGGATTAAAGTTTTTTGTTACTTAACCGGGTCCAGTTTTACTCGTACTGTAGTATCTAGCTGAGACAGCGTATAGTCTCAATTGTGTTTTGTTTGATAGTTGTGTTTATTCTCTCTGGTCGGACCACAAATATAATGTTTGAAAACATTTATATGAGCTACTAATACTAATCCATCATTATGCTGAAGGAGGCAGCATTTTCAGTCCAAGAGCCCCAGGAATATGTGCTGAAATATATGTGCGTATATATATATATATATATATATATATATATATATATATATATATATATATATATATAGATGTGTGTGTGTGTGTGTGTGTGTGTGTGTGTGTGTATATATATATATATCTATATATATATATATATAGATATATATATGTTCATATGTTTGTGTGTGTGTGTGTTTCTACACACACACACACACACACACACACACACACACACACACACACACACACACACACATATATATATATATATATATATATATATAGATATATATATATATATATATATATATATATATGGGATCCATACTGATCCCCGAATGAACGTTTCACCGAATCACTAACAGCTGGTCATACTTACACGAAAGTGTTTTTCACCAAAGAAGCACTTTCGTGTAAGTGTGCCTGTTGTGGAGGTCATACTACGGTGCAGATAAGGGAAAATTCCCTTTTCCCCACTGAAGTGTGATATCGGAGTGAGAATACTAAAGTAGGGAGGTGTGGGGGACACAGGGGGGCTTGCCCCCCTGCAAAAACATTAATTTAATGTTTTTTTTTTTTTTTTGTTTAACACACTTTAGCAAAAGCACTTTTTCGGTGAAAGCACTTTTGCTAAAGTGTATTTGGTGATAGTGGATTTCGACTGTTGAACTTTCGTTCAACAGTCCTAGATCCATATATATATATATATATATATATATATATATATATATATATTTTTATATATATATATATATATATATATATATATATATATATATATATATATATATATAGAGTTATCTATCTATCCACATATCCATATATATATATATATATATATATATATATATATATATATATATATATATATATATATATATATATATATATATATATATACGTGTGTGTGTGTGTGTGTGTGTGTGTGTGTGTGTGCATTAGGTGGCGAAGCAAGGTGCCTTAGATTGACTCATTATATATTTATGTAGGACTAGCATCTCAGATAGTGCATTATCTTTGGTCCAAATACTGAGGAATGTAAACAAGTTATTTGATGACAGAATCTGAATTTGCAAGCATTCCTTATGCTCATTTCATTATTACTAAGGCATGGCTCTGACTGCTATGGCTTCCATCTAGAATTGTTAATGTTTTTTTTTATGTCGCAGTCCTAATATATTAGACCTGTCTCGATGAAAAATAGCAGCTTGGCATATGTTGTATACAAAAACAGCATCAACCAGTTTACAGTTCATGATCAATAGTAGTTTATATATTTTATTTTAAAGATGTAGCAATCAAGCAGTGCTTTTCTTTCTTTCTTTCTTTCTTTCTTTCTTTCTTTCTTTCTTTCTTTCTTTCTTTCTATTTTTTTGTCTTTTTATAACTCATTTGATATTATATTCCTAATTCAAGTTTCAAGTGGTATCCTATAGAAATCCTTTATAGTCATCATAACTGATTTCCCATCAAAATTCCTGTATGAAAGCGGCTAACTAGAAAGTTTATTAATGTGAATCCAAAATAAGTAAGTAAATAAATAAATAGATAATTTCCATCAAACCATGTAAAATAATGCACAGGTATGTAATAATTACTATGCAACTTACTTTTCACAGTCATCTTTCTTTTTTAACAAATACAGAACTCTTAATACAAGTAAAACAGACTTCTCAATTATACAACTTGCCAGAAATATCAGTGTAATATCGGGCAATAAAAGCATCCAAACTATATATCTTCCAAAAACATAAGTTTGCAGATTTTATAACATTTTGGATTTAAACACAGCAATGAGCTAATATATGGTCTTTCTAGGTTATGAGTACCCTATTTTGAAGCTGGATGACAAGATTTTTAAGTAGTTTTAAATGTTAAGTTATTATAGACAGACAAGCACACAGACACACAAACACAAGCAGATAGACAAAAAGAGACAGATGCATACATTCGCAGACACACACACATATACAGATTTCCGTCATTTCATTTAAGACAAGTGCAGTAATTTACTAATGTTCTGGATGCTCAGGGAATGTATCTAGGATTAAATATGTCACTGCTTTTACTCAACAGATTGAAACTTTCTTACCCACAAAATGAATCGAAAGAAACTCATTGGATTCCCAATAAATGCACAGCCCCATGAAATTAAATTTGTTGTAAAAGAGAACTGCTGTTTTATGAAATATGAGGTTTGAAAGCCCTGAGAGAAATTAATGGAAATGATATACGTATACAGGATTACTAGCTGAACTAGTCTGAGAATTCAAAGACATGAAACTGATTATGAGATGGTGGCAAAAGTGGCTTTGCATATAGTAAGAAACAGGCAGTAGTTTAGATGCTGCAGCCCTTATAAATAATTCATAGAACTTCCTTGTCATACGGCTTGTTAAGAGTTTGCTAGATGTGAAGTAGTAACCTCTTATGCATAATGAATACAGTAGTTGCTAAGATGTAGTCTCATTTTGGAATGAAATATATTTTCAAGTATTCCATTAGGCCTTTGAAACATGTCTTTCACAATAGAGTGCAAATGAAAATCAAGTAGTCATTTCTGTTACATTATATTTTATGGACGGTGATAAAGAATTGCTTCAAGGGCATGCTGAATTTCCTTCAAGCACCTGTTTTACCTTCATTTGGCTCTTGTGGATATGTAGGACTTGGCTGTGTTTATTGAACATCTGCATGCCACACTTACTTAAACAGATATTCCTACAAATTATACTGAACTGAAAATAAAAACAGAAATGTTTGCCAGTAAGCTACTACTTAAGATAATCTTCCTGCTCATCAGATTATTGGTTGCATTTTCTTCTACGAAAGTAATACGAAAGTAAACTGTTAGAATGGTTCATTTGTGACAACAAATTGAAATTGTGATATATTTTGCATCATTTCCATTATTCAAAGACACCATCTGTTTGCTTTGTTATTAAACACATTACAGATTTTGCATCTTAGAACAGAAATGTACCCTTCCTTCCTTACAATTGTCATTACATTTCATACTTCTGCCTTTATGTAAGTACTACAGTTCATGCCTTCCTCCTTAATATGTGTGCTGCAATTCATTGCACAACCTGTTTAAGGCAACTATTCCAATGCATATAGCACCTTTTAAAATTCTGAACGTTGCAACCCACAAAGCCAGCTTTAAAGATATCTCTAAGGATCACATGAAGCATGTTTGCTCTTTGAAACTGTAAGCTTTAATTGAGTGAGTGGCTGTCTTTACATGGGAGCAGCAGGGATTCCATTTTACCATTATGACAAGAAAATTGTCTGCAGAACTATAAACGTGATACTTTAATGGTTTTACTGATGACAGACATGCATTGAGTCACATGATTCAAGAAAGCACCTGGCATTTAAAAGGACACAGACAGAATTCAGAAATTTCATTTGGAGTCTCAGTAGCTTCAGGCAAATGGGAAATTTATAGCACAATAAATCATCTATTGATTTTAAATGGATATGATTTTTCAAGATGTTCTTATTTGTTTAATATAAAATTTAAATCATTTTTTATTATTTTTATTGAGTATTTGTAGTAGTTATGTTTATTTTATATTTATTTTTCAATGTCATTATTATACAAAAATGAGATGCTGTAAAAGTATCCTTATCATCTTCATCATAATCACTGTGCTTAATATCAGGGATGGTTATGAAATATGTCACTTTGATATGCCAATGAAACACAACGTATATTATTCATAAGCCAGTGTTATTTATTTCTAATTTAGTGCATTTTCATTGGAAAGCCAGAGAGAAAAATTAAAAAAAAAATAATAATAGTAATAATTAAAAAAGACATTACAAGGGATTCATTAAGATACACAATGGGCTGTATGACCCATGATACAGTTCCTCTTACCTTTGTGAGATATTTTGCAAATCACTGATAAATTAGCCACAATGAGGAAAGACCTCATTATCAGCTAATTTGCATGTCTATGTCACAGTTAACTCTGGAGAAGTGCAGATCTGTGCTTCCTGTGGTAGTGAACTGTTTCAGGCGCATTGTGTAAGCACAGGCACTCCTCCACCTCAATCATTCTCCCACACACACAAGTGCATAGTAATAAGGCGCGCGCACACACACACACACACACACACACACACACACACACACACACACACACACACACCATATACTGCATATCTGCCCCTGTTGTCAGAATATCCATGCTATCTACTCTTCCACTGCATGGGTAATACATGGACCACTGACACTGTAGTGGTAAGGAATACAGGGTTTGAGGTCTGCACAGTACCTTTTAAGATGCATTATTATTTTCCTGCTGTCTAGTGGTTTCCTTCACCTTTTACTTAAATAAATCCCTTTAAATTATATCATTTTGAGTATCCCTGGTGTCTAGTGCTCCTCCCGTCTTGTTCCCCTTTCTGTTTATGTGTTGTTTAGACATGGTAATTTGTAAGAGTTATCTATGGTGTTTAGTGCTCCCACCCCCATCCCTCATCCCCATACTAATAAAGTTTAATTAAGGTATAAGAATTAGACTTATACCTGGTAACTAGTGTTTTCCCACCCCACCTCCAATCCCCTTACTAATAGTTATCTATGGTATGTTTTCCTCCCATGCAATGTTGCTGACTATGCTTGTTATTCTAGGGTTGTTAAAGTATGAAAGTATGACAGTCACCCCAACCTGAACATACACACACACACACACACACACACACACACACACACACACACACACACACACACCCACACTCACACACACCTCCCCACCTGATTGCACTCACACTCATCTATTCATCCATACACACACACACGCGCACACACATACATCTAACATCCCCCCACCCATGTATACTACCCCTATTTCCCAGGCAGACATTTATTCACACATACACTCGCACATGCATCGCCTTGCACATTTTCATGCACATAACATTATAACCCTCTGTTAGCACTAAACTCCGCAGCCCTTGCCTCTGCCATAATGAATTAACACAACCTTTTTGTCTGTGTTCACTTCAGCATTGTGGGAGGAGCAGCCATACTAATCTACATGGACTAGCTGAATCACTTGGTATGTAGATGCCTTCCCTGAAACATCTCTGAGGCAAACAGCACTTGGATAAGTGAGACACACCTCTCTCCCTGCCTGCCTTACTAGCATGTAGCATGTAGCATGGCCATGTAGAGAGGAAACTGCAGTACTGCCATCTTCATGCAAAAGCACCATGGTTTCAAGTATCACTGGTACATATAAAGAAAGAGAGGAGAGGAGACGAGAGGAGATGAGAGGAGGGGGGGAGAGAAGAGTGGAGTAAATAGATATACCACACATGTCTGTCTGTCTCTCTCTCTCTCTCTCACTGTCTCACAGTGAGGGGGGTAATTGCATGCTTGTAGAACACGATAAGCAGGCATGAGTATGTTTGATGGAGACTGGGAGGACTGCCTGTGCTGCTTTATGGTAAGGGGCATGGTTGCTTTATTGCTTGCCTGATGGGAGTGCCATCATGTAAGTGGGAGAGTAATACAGCATTTTCAACTCATTACAAAACCACCGTGGGTAACAATAGCAATATATGTGCAAGATTATATGGAAAATATCACAAAAGTTTTTGAAATACCCCAGTGGTTGCCTGAATGATGTTACCTCTCTGCTGATCCTCAGTCTTCAATGATGTCAATGATGGGGAACAAATACCAATGTCTGATGTGTTCAGCAACCTTTTAGTTCATGATTAGGGATCATCCAACCAAGGTTGACACTGCCAACCAGATGGAATGTAAATTTGTCAATATACCTAGTAGAAAAAAAATTGAGAAAGGAGAGAAGAAAAACAAAACAAAGAAAATAAAATATCTGAGCTAAAGACTCTCCCCAGGATTTAATAAAATCCATGTAGGCTCCATGTAGCACCTACACGGAATGTACCCATGTACACGGCCATGGTTCTCCCTTGGCAGCATACCATGCTGCCGAGGGAAATCATAGTAACACTAATATTGAATCTGTGTAGGCAGTAGTGTAGAGGCTGTCCTGTGGTTGTGGATTGTCCAGGGAATTCCTGGACAGATGCTATGTACAGGATAAGAATTCTTGTAATGTACCATACTAGTGTAGAAATATGTGTGAATTGTAATAGTTTTTTTTAATAGCTTTTTTCACTTTTTTTATGCCCATTTGTGTGGCATGGCATGGAGAACAGCAGTGTCAAGATGTGCTTACATATGCACAGCTGCCACATCCGAGATATCTAAAAATAGAAACTGGATGTACTTAATTAGTTATAGTTGTCTACGTTTTTATTTTATTTTTTGAATCGCTGGTTGCCTGGTGCAGCGTGGTGCTTAGCAACACTAACAGATAGCTTAGGAGTATATGTGAAGGTATACTGGACTTCTTACTATTCAAGTAGCTAAATAGGTACAGTCACAGACTGAATTGTAGTAGGTTCTAGGTTTCAGTCCCCAGCAGTCATACCTTTACATTTACTGTTGTAGAAATGCATGAGGTGACCTAAAGGGCGGTTTAATTTAAATACAAAATTGTTACATTTGGAAAAGCTGCATGGTGCTAAGCACTGCTTAAACATGGTCAATGGCTACTCCTGTTTGCGCATTGCTATGCTTAGCTAAAACATGTTTCTGAGGGTTTATGTGATACTCAGCTCCACTAAGCTGGTTTGTGCGATGCTAAGCAATACAGCACTTTTTTAAATAATACTGTATAACATGTAGGGGTGGGAAAACATCCTATATTAAGGCCATTAGGAGGGAATTCTGCAGCATTTGTTTGAGTCTTAATAATCTGTTGATATTCCTGGTGGTGTTGTGAGGGAGCATGCTTTTGAGCCCAGAGGTGTGGCGTGCAGGAGTCCAGAATGTTTGTTGGACTCCTAGTCTGGAACTACATAGCCCAGCTGTTGCAGGGTGGTTACCAGGGCTCAGAATGTAAAGCTAGGACCTGTAATTGGTTGTCCAGGGATTTTACCAGTACTACTGGTATCCCCTGCACAGTAGAACAGTGTCGTTACCACTATGCTGAATTGAAACAAGGGAAGAGAGGGAACCTTGGACACCTGCGTCCAAGAAGCTAGAGCTGGGCATGCCCCACAGATATATAAGTATGTTTATTCTACTTTACTAAAATACAAGCTGAATCCAGCAAAACTGGTATGCATAATGGAGTGCTTCTCTTCCAACAGCTGCATCTGAATGGGCTCACAATGTCCAGTCTCATGCAAGGACGCTTGGCCAGGATGCATTGTGATTGTGGGAAGTATGGATATTTACTGATAACTGTAGTGAAATAAACAATAAACAATGCCAAAAACAATAAGCACTAAAGTTTAAAGCAGGATTGTGGTTTGATAACTAATGTGTGCAAATAACTACAGTAGAGTTGTATTCACTGCTTGTGTGTTCTAATGTCACTGCAGTCAACTGTAAAAAAAAAATAATAAAGAATGCAAAAGTAATTGCCTGATAAATGTATTGCACAACCTGCAGTAAGGTTCAGGGCTGTCTTCAGAACACTTTCAGTAAAATAATGCTCTGTATTCCTCCCACTCTAGGAACAAAGTATATGGGTAAGGTTGCACATGTTCTGGACAGATATCATGTGTATAATTCACAGATTCTAAGAAGCAATAGCAATAAAGTGTAAAGCAGGATTATGGTTTGATAAGTCTTCTTCTTCTTCTTTCGACTGCTCCCGTTAGGGGTCGCCACAGCAGATCAACTGTTTCCATTTTTTCCTGTCCACTGCATCTTGCTCTGTCACACCAACCACCTGCATGTCTTCTCTCACCACATCCATAAACCTTATCCTAGGCCTTCCTCTTTTCCTGTTACCTGGCAGCTTCAACCTTAGCATCTTTTTCCCAATATACTCTGCATCCCTCCTCAGCACATGTCCAAACCAACGTAATCTTGCCTCTCTGGCTTTGTCTCCAAACCCTCCAACCTGGGCTGACCCTCTAATATACTTATTCCTAATCCTGTCCATCCTCATCACACCTAGTGCAAATCTTAACAACTTCAACTCTGCCACATCAAGCTCTGACTCCTGCCTTTTTGTCAATGCCACTGTCTCCAACCCATATAACATAGCTGGCCTCACTACCCTCTTGTAGACTTTCCCTTTCACTCTTACTGGTACTCGTCTGTCACAAATCATTCCTGACACTCTTCTCCACCCACTCCATCCTGCCTGTACTCTCTTCTTCACCTCTCTTCCACACTCAACATTACTCTGAACTGTTGATCCCAAGTACTTAAACTCATTCACCTCCATCACCTCTACTCCCTGCATCCTTACCATTCCTCCATCCTCCCTCTCCATCACACACATATATTCTGTCTTAGTCCTGCTGACCTTCATTCCTCTTCTTTCTAGAGCATATCTCCACCTCTCCAGGGTCTCCTCCACCTGTTCCCTACTCTCACTACAGATCACAATGTCATCTGCAAACATCATAGTCCACAGGGACTACTGTCTGATCTCATCTGTCAACCTGTCCATCACCATTGCAAATAATAAAGGGCTCAGAGCTGATCCTTGATGTAATCCCACCTCCACCTTAAACGCATCTGTCACTCCCACTGCAGACCTCACCACTATCACACTACCCTTGTACATATCCTGTACCACTCTTACATACTTCTCTGACACTCCCAACTTCCTCATACAATACCACAACTACTCTCTAGGCACCCTGTCATATGCTTTCTTTAAATCCACAAAGATACAATGCAACTCCTTCTGACCTTCTCTGTACTTCTCCATCAACACTCTCAGAGCAAACATCACATCGGTAGTGCTCTTTCCTGGCTGATCACTAATCATCACCTCCCTTCTTATCCTAGCTTCCACTACTCTTTCCCATAACTTCATGCTGTGACTGATCAGTTTAATCCCTCTGTAGTTACTATAACTCTGCACATCACCCTTATTCTTAAAATTTGGTACCAAAACACATTTTCTCCATTCCTCTGGAATCCTCTCACTTTCCAAGATTTCATTAAACAATCTAGTTAAAAACTCCACTGCCATTTCACCTAAACACCTCCATGCTTCCACAGGTATGTCATCAGGACCAACAGCCTTTCCGTTCTTCATCCTCTTCATAGCTATCCTTACTTCCTCCTTGCTAATCCACTGCACTTCATGATTCACTATCTGCACATCATCCAACCTTCTCTCCCTCTCATTCTCTTTATTCATCAACCCTTCAACGTACTCTTTCCATCTGCTCAACACACTCTCCTTGATTGTGAGTATGTTTCCCTCATTATCCTTTATCACCCTTACCTGCTGTACGTCTTTACTAGCTTGGTTCCTCTGTCTAGCCAGTCAGTACAGGTCCTTTTCTCCCTCCTTAGTGTCCAACATTTTATACAACTCTTCATCTCTTCATACGCCTTATCCTTAGCATTCACCACCTCTCTCTTTGCCATGCACCTTATCTCCTTATACTCTTGTCTACTTTCTTCATCTCTTTGACAATCCCACTTCTTCTTCGCCAACCTCTTTCTCTGTATACTCTCCTGTACTTCTTCATTCCACCACCAGGTCTCCTTGTCCGTCCTCCTTCCTCTTTCCAGATGTCACACCAATCACCTTTCTAGCCATCTCTCTTACTAGCTCTGCTGTAGTTACCGAGCTATTCGGTAACTCTTCACTGCCACCCAGTGCCTGTCTTAACTCTTCCCTGAATATCACCTCACAATTACCCTTTTTCAATTTCCACCATTTGATCCTTGGTGCTGCCCTCGCACTCATCCTCCTCTTCTTGATCACCAATGTCATCCTACAAACCACCATCCTATGCTGCCTAACAAAACTTTCCCCTGCCTCCACTTTACAGTCTCCAATCTCCTTCAGATTTATGATTTGATATGCAATGTTTTCATAAAACTGCAGTAGGGCTGTATTCATTGCATGTGTGTTCTAATATCACTGCAGTCAATTATTACATGAAGTACACATGTCCCCTGAGTTACAGCTTTTGTTTTCTACTCCCATGCCTGCCAATTAAAACATGAGCAGCTGTCTGGTCTACTTAATGTACACAAACATACCTGTCAACTGTCATGATTTTTCATAATGTAATGACAACTGCCCAATCTGTCTGGGCCTTGATTAGCAGATAAATGATTGCCTAGAATGCAATATATTTGCAAATTCATTCACAGAACACCTTGGTAGTTATGTACAAGCACAGTATGTGAAACAGTTCTGTGTAGTTGTGTACTTGCATTTGTTAGTGCTTGGCCCATACTGTCTCATGCTAGCAGCTTGAGAGGTATGTATGTCCTACGTCATCTATAGAAGAATTGGACTCACTGTACTCAAAAATGACACTCCCCACCTGCAGAAGTATGTATTAGTAGTCTGTATATTAATATCATATGTAAATTCACTAATGGTATGTTTTTCTCTCTCTCCCCAACCCTTATCTTCTTTAATTTATTTATGTTATTTATTATTATGATTTAATATTAATATATTATGTTAAACTAACTGTTATGTTGGTCTTATGGGTTATGTCATACTGGTTTGCTGTTAACATACTTACTGTTATGTTATTTATTGTTGTGTTCCACATAATGTACCTTAATATGTATTTGAATTAATCAATATTATGTTCCATACTGGTTTGGTTATTACTAACCTTAACTTATCTTCATATCTGATTTACTACAACATGACAAGGTAAGCCAGTTCTGGATGATCCACCTACCTTGGCTTCTTCAGCCATGGCACTGAGACCCAGCATATAAGGGATGTAGCCTGGTGATGCCCTCTCTCCTACCCCTACACTATCTGTGGCATCAGTTAGTTCCACCCCACAGGACAGGTCTGGGCCCTTCTCTGGGAGCTGTGTTGGAAGGGGTAGTTTTGTCAACCATGATGAACTACCAGGACTGGTGCACAGGATGTTCTTCCAAACTTTTGGATGACACCTGCACTGGATCGAGAGCATGCTGAACACCCTGGTGGAGCAGCAGCACCCCAGAGCCCATCCTCCACTATTGCCACCCCAGGGGCAGTGAAGGAGCAGTGTTGACATGGCCATAAGTGAGGATCTGAGTCACGCTTCCACCTTGTGGAGGCAACTGAGAGTGGGATTCCACAACACCCTTCCCATCCAAGATGTTCACCCCCTCTTGTGTTACAAACCACCCCTGTCTCTGTCTTGTCTGTCTTGTCTTTCTGCAAAACCATCCTCACCTTCCCAACTTACCTCCCCAGATGTACATATGTCCCTTCCCCAATATTCTACTCTCAACCTAAAAAAAAGGCACCTGTCTCCAAATAAGAAAAAAAATCATCTCATAAATAGCTCTCCATTTTGTACACATGTACACCAGGCACAATAAATTTGGTTCATTTGGCTTGACAACACAGTTATGTTGTCCTCACCCCTCTCTATGAGGGTGACAGTCCAAATTCATCTACAAATTCTGTCAAAGTGCACAGTTGCTGCTGTACAAGAAATGGATAGCTATGGTTCTTACCTACACCATTCCTGCACATCCCTACCTGCCTTTCACTATTTTTTTCACCCTGCTTGCATCTCATTTCACCACTCTCCTATCTCCCAATTTTACTATTCTTTAAAGATTTATTGGGCAACCCAGCACATCATGCAGCATTGCTCAGCTCAGCTATCCCTATTTAGAACCCAAGACCATCACATGTGCAGAACACTGCATTAACCTGCCATGCCACATAACTGTTAATTAAAACAGGTGGTTTAGGCAAAACATAGTAATTTCAAGTTAATGTCATTAAGCATGTTTAAGCAGAGCTGAGCATTGTGCTGTGTCCCGCAATGCAAACGTGCTAAAAGAGCAATGAAAAAACTTGGAGTGTAACTTGGAGTCTGGTACAGGACTACACCATTAGAAAGCCAGACACAGAATAATGGATGCAAGTGAGGTCTCTAGCAACAGGTAAATGTGCACTTTTATCAGCAACATGTAGAAATACACCTACTAAAACATTTATGACAGAAACATGTTCAACTGGGATTCTGGTGAAGAAATACATCCCTATAAAACCAGGAACATAATAATGGATGTAATGCAGGTATGTCACAGACTGTATGTGTGCACTTATAACTTCACAAATACACGTGATGTAATAGTGATTCAGTAGGTCAGTCTGTCAAATGCTTTGCAAACAGTAAGTTTTGTCACACATGGTGCTGGGTTGAAATCTGGTGGTGTGTAGCATTTAAATTATATTATTGTCAAGCCATCAATGAATGACTGATTCATGTACTCTTTATCCACACAATGCATTTCAAATGCAATGTTTGCTTTTCAATGTTAGAAGTCAAAGGTCTGCAGATAAGAACACACTTTACGTATCCCTATAGCAAAATTATAAAGTCCAGAAAGTGTCAGGTCATGCATTAATATGTATTCACAGAGCAGTGTTAATTTAGGTAATGCAAATGAGGCTGGGTAATATCAGAGAGAAGCAAACAATCATTTCATAATGATATTACAGATTAGCACAGCTGCACAACTAACATACACATATGGAGGCCTTGCTGCTAACAAGAACTGCCAGCACACACTTTCCAAATCACTACAATAATGCAGCACATGACCTGGCAGTTGCCCAAATGGTTGACATAATGGTATATTTACACCCTATGTTGCTCAAGGACACAACAAACATGTTGTCTATTAGACTGTTAGTGATACTGTTGCATAACATACTTACCTTATACACATGCCTTAATTTGCAGTGGAATGGGTACCTCATTCTGGCTCTGTTTCTACAACAGGGCTGCCACAGCTCCCACAGTTACACTAACAGCTTGTTGTCCTCCAAAGTGTTCACACTCTGCCTATGCCTATCGCCTGAAGCATCAGCTGCAGCTTGTAATGCACATAGTAAAAGTAGCTGGTACAGACGTACCCTCTGCGATGATGTAAGATCTTGACCACAGTAATGTCCAGCACAACATATCAGAAAGGGCTTCTATTCTACATGAAGGTCTTATATCTTCAGTTGTTGCATGTCATTGGCTGATTATACTGCAAATCACCTGTCATGGCTGCAATTAGCATTTTAGAACCACTGATTTTTTAAGAGCCAATCACATGGTAATGAGAACCATGTTAAAAAGGCAAACAGCTGGCTATGGGAACCAGTTTTCTACGAGACTTTCTTCACACAGTAAACTTGTTGCCAAAACTATTCTGCACAAATCCACAGAGGAGTATTGCACTCCATCAGGCATGTAACCTTTGTTTACAACATGATGTATATGTGTGAATATACTTAGGTAGAATGGGGATTACAGCATTAAGCCTTTCAGAGAGCTGTAATTATGACATGTCATTGATCTCCAGATTTGTTGCACCTACAGGGGATGTACAATACATCAAGGGTGGAATATTTTTAGTCAATGTGACACACTGGTCTCTTGGAAATATCCCTTTATAATAGTTGTAATAGCACACTGCTATTTGTTTGGCACTGTTGATTTGACATATTATCAGGGGATTTGCCCCTATGGGATACACTACAGTGGACACCTGTGTTGCATGTGTGATCATATAATGCTATCTGTCATGGCACAAGCAAGAATAGCTGACAATTGCTAGTATTTTAGTTGTAGCTATATGCTTAGTATATTTGCACACTGTGGAATATGACGTGTGATCAAGCAGTGGTTACTGCCAGCTATTCTGTTCTTGCTGTATCTCTTCATAGTGTACTCCCACATATGTGATCCTGGCATGTGTTCCAATTTTGTTGTGTTTCAGGAAACATGTATGCAAGACACAGTGCACTTTTTACGAATGCAGAGAATGATATAATCCTGGAAGGCCTCCGTCAACACCGTGAATTTCTACTGTCCATGGGGAAGAGAAATGGAACAGTAGGCAGCACTGTGGGCTGACCTTGTCCATCATGTTAATGCCATAGGTCACCAGAGCAGGACATATGAGCAGGTTCAATGGTGCGCAACAGATATGATAAATGCTGCATGCAGAAGAACAGCAGATGTGGCGAGGGATTGTGGTGTCACCAGTGGATGGCCTGCAGTGGAACAACCAGTCACAGCCACTGAGGAATTCCAGGCAAACCAAGGAACACATGACAACTCCCAAGCATCCATCACACCATATATTGCGGATGCGAGTACCACAGTTTCCACACCAGAGGAGCATCCAGGTAGACTTAGTTTGATCGGCATTGGAATACTGTAGCATTCAGTGTGTTAGGGTGTACATACTTTTACATGGTTATCAGGTGTTTGATTTTTTAGGGGGAAGTTTAAATGGAGTTTGAATCTCATGCTCAGATTTTGACCAGCATACAATTAACAAAGTAGCTACTGTAAATGTGAGAAATATGGACATATTAATCTGTTAAAGTGCAACATGTGGTGGTGTTTACATCATCTCTCCCTCAACTTTTCACAGGTCCATCAGGAATCAGCCAAGGCTGTGGTCCTGCTCCTGGTAAGGACAACAATGTTTTGTTACAGATGTATATTTACTGCAATGTATTCCCTAAAATGACATCCCAGGTGTGCTAACCGGATTGCTGTACTATCAGCATGATTGACAACTGCACAGATATTTTCTGACTGTACACAATTTAGGGTCATACCTATGCCTTGTAGGTGTGACTACTCTGATAGATGTGACATTACAGATTGCCATATGTGTCTGTGTAGAGTCTTTACAAATGTCAACAGTGTACCTCATTTTTGCTGATGAGATTGCTGTGTAAAGAGCTTTTATTTACAAATAACTACAGATGTTGTGGGAAAAGTAATGTCCTCATATCATACTATATGAGGTTGGGGGTTAAACAGGTCTATAATAGTGATAACACTGTAAACAACTGTATATATATATATATATATATATATATATATATATATATATATATATATATATTGCAACATAGTACTGAAAAACAGTGCAGATATTAGTGTACTGCTTTTCCCTTTTTTTATCATAGGTGACCAGAGGGGTTGGTCTTTATCCCCTACACAACATGATGTCAGCGTCTTTTCTGACACTAATGATGATGGTGGCCAAAGTGAGGCACAGCTGGGGGTTTCAGGGGCTGAATCTCTCCCAGAGGTTTACATCCCTCTTCTGCTCTTATTATCACTGCACGCAGTCAGTATGCCTACACATACCCAGTCTCCTGAGGCCACAGATATTGGACAGTCTGAGGGTGGGGACATTGAACAGGAAAGTGTGGCAACTATCGCTCCAGTGATTGTCAACACTGGCCATAACCAGACAGCTGCTAAGGTTCCATACATGTGGATTGATAGGGGTGCTAGTAGGAGGCCTGCTGTCCTTCCACCACCTGTTGCAGGTGTCTCATCACAGGTCACTCAGTATATGTTTTGGGCCATCATGGAAGAACAGGCACATTCCGAAAGGAATTCCAGATGACTGCTTAGTGTTATGGATACGGCACAGTCTGACATCCATGACTGCCTCCACCACATTGCTAATATCATGGATCAGTTCACTGATGCAGTGGATAGATGTTGGTCTGAGACAGATCACACACTATCTGTCTTGGGACACACATTGTGATGGAATGTTTGGTTGGAGTTGAACGTCAGACTCGTGGACGTAGGTCAGCAACTACATCTGCTGATAGTCCATGTGACCATGCACAGTCACACTCCAGTATGGTATTACATCCAGTGCTCCAGAGAGGGATGTGCTGTCCGCACTGAGACATGGCAGACCATGGGCTCATGGTCCTTGGTGTTTCTGTGGAGGACATGGTCCCAGCAGACAGCAGTCACCGTCCAATACTAGCACCACTTCTGAATTTGGGCATGGAGGTGGCAGTGCAACTCCTGGCAGAGCCAGTTCCCATGTTCAGGGGCAGACATGGTGAACTGTCAGCTCTACCATGCATGGTTCAAAGCTGTCCAACATACACACATGTAGGGCTAGCACTGAGCTTGACTGTGTTCACAAACACACTCTAACACCACTGTCAAAATCAGGTCACCTACAAACACACATAGAACATTTCTATCATCCATCTTGCCTGCTTCCCTTCCTGATGCACACACATGCTTCCAACCTATTGAGTCAGCCTAGGCCTCCTGCTCCCCCACATAACACCCTGTGCAAGTGATGATACCTGTGCCACATCCCTGTCATCCTCATCATTGATTCAGGGAAATGAAACTATGTGTCTGATGCACTGGGTGACTATATAAATTGTTATGTAATTGTGTAATCCAGTGTTGCTTTGCCATACCACTTGTACTGGTCACTGACAGATACTGTATGCTGACATTTGTAATGAGTAAGCCACATAATTTTGTGTACTTTATGTTGTATGATGTAATGGCTGCATACTTATACAATAAAAGGTATGTCACAGACCTGTTTATGGTTCAGTTTCAGGTATCTGTATGGGACATCTATGGATACACAGTGGCAATAAGCCCACAGACATCACAGAACAGGATGGAATGTCAGCACTGAAGAAATATGTCTTCAGCAAGGTACAGCCCCATAGGTGCATGGCTCCATAGATTCATATGTGTATAACAGGGTAACAAGGACAATGACATCATTCAGCCTACACATTCATCCCTAATCTTTGAAAAGGTCTGATACCCTTGATAAGTGTCACCAGGATTTCGGCAGCTAACACATCTACAAGCTGTGATGATGGAGATGACCCATCTACAAATTTCCTGTGTCCATTACAGACATTTGTCCTACACCAGTTATGATTGCCTTGTTCTGCATCCCATTGTGTATTTTACACATGATGTGCATTACAGCTGATGTGTGCTTCACATGCATGGGGAGCCTATTACATATAGGGTGTAGTGTCTGTGTTGCATAGCTCTCTCTCCAGCATGTACTATTTATACCACGGTGATGATGTAGGTGTGCAGAACAGGTAATACATGTATTAGTCCTGTCTTGGATAAGGGGGCGGTATACAATGGGATCTGACACCTCCCTATATGGCAGCCATACACATCCCCTCCAAAGTATGTAGGAGACAGACTACACATATATGGTTTTGACATAGTCTGCATAGGATATGTTATCTATAATAAATATTGGTTTACCATGGAATTGGTGTGGCTGTTACAGCTGTAAGATATGCCTGTGTAGCGACATAGCAAAGATGCCATTGCACTCAATGATCAGTGTGATGAGTGACAAATACAGTATAACAATGACAGTCTGGGATTTACATGCCATACATTTCTGTATAGGTTGTACAAACTTGAATGGATTCCCACATCTTACCGATCAGTGAAAGTCTGTGTATGGTGTGCAGACACTACTATATTTTTCAGGGGTGGATAACTTCCAAAAGGATAGTATTATGCAGTCCTTGGCATTTACTATTTGTCAATGGCTCTGACAACAACTGAATGTGTGTCTCAAACCATCCTGGATAACTGTTGGTTTGATGTGGGATTCAGTGACAGCTCCTAATATGCAATCACCTGCTAATGTACTCAGTCAGAGGTCACTGACAGTGGCTGTGACTGCAGAGAAGGGAGTGGCTAGAAGGGATACTCTATTAATGATGTTTGAGGGAAGTCCACTGGTGACTAGCATCATTGTAGGGTAGGACTACACATTGCTATCTTCCCAGATTATGACTATCAGACACTTGGCTATCCACCAGCTGACATATCACTTTGTAAATAACCTACATAGTTTTCAGCAAGGTCTGCTGGCCTACTATTTTCAAATACCTTGTTGGGCCATGGTAGGTGGAGTGAGTCATATTCCCCTCATCCATTGCATAGTTTAATGCTCAATGAGGTCCACCGGTTAAGGTAGGTAGGCATGATCTGCCCTTGAGAAAAACAAACTGTGTATGGTCCTGTGTCAGTAGGTGTACAACATTGTTACTGACCATATCTATGCTAACTCCTTTCATGGCCTTACATATCAGATGACTCAGATGACTGAGAGATCTGGGGACACTGCTTGGCACTGCATGCTAGTTGTCCTCTGTGCAACTAAGTATTGCAGTTACTTCTATTATTTTCCAAGAAAAGAGTCATACAAGGTGTCTTTACAGAGCACAGACAAACAACAAAGGGGATGGGTGATGTGTGTAAGGTGGGAGGTTTTACGCAAGTATTCTACAGTTGGACACTACTCAAGCAGTGTGTACTGAAAGGACACAATTACCTTGTGAAGAATGTGGAAAGCAGTGAATTACTCTGAATTACTGGTGCCTGGCTACCACTAATGCTGGTCTCACCACAACCACTCTCTCATGCAATGCCATGCTCTGACACTTTTTCTGTCATCACACACAAAACATTACTATGAAGCTCATGATGAGAAGCAGGACACAGCCTGTTTGTTCTTCCACATAGTTGCCCCACAGCATGAAAGGCTCTGTTGGCTTCACATACCCTTCTCCGGGTAGATGCCTTGATTACCTACCTAAGCAATCAGTTGGCTTTTCCACAAATTATGCCTTCTGTACCAGGGTTGCTGGTATGTCACTAGGGGACTGACCAGATGATGATTAGGAACACAGCTGCAGTGTCACAATATAATGTACAATGACTAGTGACATAGAAGTCCAAGCTTGCTGAAACAAGCAGCACAGCAGTGGTGATCCATGTTAGGTGACAAATTCACAGCAATTCATTCATCCTGCCCTTTAAAAGATTAATGGTAAATATCTGCTTGACATGGCTCTGAGGCCTACTGCAGAGGAGTGACCAGCTTTGGCCAAAGTGGGTCTACCTGCCATATGTCCTAGCTACATCATACTGTGTAGTAATGTACCAAGAAAACATGCCTGTGGTCCCCCATCATGCCACACAATAACCAGTTTGCTATGTGACTGCTTGACAGACATTGTACACTTATAAGACCAACATAATGTCAGCAAAGTTGAACAAGTCCTCTGTGCATGTACAGACATCCACATCTTCACTGCAAGGGGTGGCTACAAGCACTGTGTTTCAGGCTGTCAACCCCAAGGGTGTGGTAGCATGACCCTATCTTTGCTGGACTTGCACAGTGTCACATTCATAGGTATGCTATTGGGACTAACCCTAATAATGTGATTATGGTCAATCCAAGGTCTACATGGCTGGCAAAGCATCCTATGGCACACTGTCAGGTGCTGTGCTACCTTAGGAGACCTAAATAAAGGTGTCATACTACATTTCACCATCTGGAATAACACTGCCTAACGATGGTGTACTGTTACGTACACACAAGCATGACTGTATTGCTAATGGCAGTATCAATGACTGCTAATGGGGTCTATATTATAAACCCGAAAGATGTAAACATCGAACGCATATAGATTGACACATAAAGAGCAATCTGCCACTACAGCGCAAAACGTATTCAGTGAAATTGGAAACACTGAACATGTTTCCTTAACCAACAACGCCATGTAGGCATACTAAAATAAAATCAATAAAAGTAAAATAAAATACTTTTGCAGGGGAGTAAGCCCCCCTGCACCCCCCATATGGGAGGCTGCACCCCCCCACACCCCTCTACTTAAATATACCAAGTCCGAGACCAAATTACAGTGGTGAAAAGTATATATTTCCTCATCTCCATGATTGTCCTGCAGGCTAAAGAAACACGTTCAGTGTTTCCTCTTTCGCTGAATACGTGTTTTGCTGTAATGGTAGATCGCACTTTATGTCTCGATCTATATGCATTTTATGTTTACATCTTTTGGGTTTATAACCAGAGCCCTGCTAATGATATGTGGAAAGTGTCCCCACCCCTCTACTTCTATGCCACAGAAACACAACGTGTGACAAATGTGACTGTCTTTCAAACCTTGATTCCATGGTGTCTCACACATATGGCAATAAGGATTTTGCCAACATGCACAGCTCACTTCCTGCTCCACTCAGACCCACATCACACATACTTGCATGTGTACAGCTCCTTACCAGACACATTTCCAGGCAACAGACACCTCAGAAAATCATACGTCTAGAGATCACAGTACACATAATGCTTCATGCACCACTTTCTCACCTGTCAAACACCTGAGGCAAAACACAAAATCAAATCTATTATTCATAGGTGATTACATTGTGAGACACATTGGTGTCTGGGTCACCAGGCTACATATGAGAAAGATCACAGTTAGCTGTCTCTGGGTTGACAAGATACTCCATACATGTACAACTAGGGATATACATCACTGGACTGTATGTACACACATGACTGAGCTTAGACACTCTCAGTCTGTCGTGGGTATGCCCATAGCATTCGGCTGCATTTGATCCTTACCTAGGGTTATGACTCAACACATACAGAAAATGATGGACATCAATAATTGCCTTAGCATGTGGTGTCGTAAGGGGATCCACTACATACCTGCTTGGAATGACTTTCTCAACAGACGTCAAAGCTTTGCCAAAGATGGTCTTCATCTCTCACCCCAAGATGTGAGTACTGGCCAAAGTTGCTGACACCCCCACAGTGAATCTTACAGGCAGTGTCTGGAGGGAAAACTTTCAAATGAGAATGCCATCTTCATACAATATCCACAGCCATACCAGACTACAAATCCTTCCACATGTTCAAACCTCAAAGTGACAGTGTACAAGGTAATGCAGGTGGTGTATACATATGCATTAAGGACAGATACACATCCAGATTTGGTGAGACAGTGTGATTGCCTGGAGGCAGTGCAGGTGATATTCACTGCTGGAAGGGCACCTAATCAAGGCACAGCCAGATACAGGAGCAGCTCCATGAATCCAGACACCCATTGTGCTTATTAGAATGCACTTGTGTCTATCAAGATATATCAGTACAGCATGGCATGGGGTGACATTGAGTAACCACCTACTGTGCTGCTTAGTTGTGCTGAAGCTCACTTGACCAAAGGTTAGTCCACATCCTTAACTACAACACCCTGGACCAGTGGCATGACATTCCCAAAAGAGGAGCCAGCATAGTGCATAATATGTTTACCAATATAGGTGACCATTGCAGCCCCCCACTGTGAGGTCCTCCCTGATAAGATATGACCACTGATCTGCCCCGTTAAAACTAGGTATCAGACCTACTCCCCCCCTTGTAGAAAATACAGAAATATACTTCAATAAAGCAATTTATTACCTCCTATGGGATGGTTTACATAGCTTGACTGCATCTCTCCCCTCAGATTGGACAAGCAAGTATGCAGAGCTCTACACCCATGCTTTATGTAAGCAGCAGTACAACTGCATGGACTTGGCTGTACCTGATAGGAGGAAAAAAAGCTCCTCATAGCACAGCAGACCTGCCTGGTGGACATCTGCCATTAGCAGGCTGTACAATAAGAGGTGGACAGTGTTGTTGTGACATTGTACAGGCAGAGTATGTGACAAAAGTAGCCTTCCCCACAAACAGAACCACAATGCACAGTGTAGTTAAATGTGTAACCTCAGAGGAAAGGCCCAGATTGTCAGTGAATTCATGCTTAATGATATCACATATAATGGGTCTGTTCTCATAGCTAACCTGTTGTCCCACAAGTTCTGTGACAACTTCACTCCCCTCTCCCCACCACGTGTCACATGACATTCCTACAATCTGTCCCACACCTTCCATATTAACAGAGCAGGTTATAACTGTCCTCTGTATGGGGGATGCACAGCATCTATTGGACATGCTAACATCCCAGGCTGTGTCCTACATGGGATTCAACAAGGATTACTAACATCATTGTTAACTCATTGCAATCATACTGTAACCACTGGCTTCATCCCAGCTGACTTGGCAATGGCAACTATTATCCCCTTTCACAGAGGGGGTGCATCCACCAACCACTATGGACCTATTTGTCTGAGTAGCCATATCTGTATGCCTTTGGGGAAAATCATCATGAAGCTGATTAGCAAACATATATGTAATCTACAAACCATTGACTGTACGCAGTTTGGATTTCTGACAGGAGATGATGGCTGTTAAACCTGGTGGACATGTCCAGAGCTGTCACCAAGGACCTGGGTGAAGTGATATCAAGGCATACAACCCTCTAGACTTAGCTAAGCCATGTGACTCTATCCCCCACTTAGACATCATTGACAAAAGCGCCCACTTAGTCATCCGCGGTAATATCATTACAGGGGTCAGTAAGTGGTTCACTGATGGAACACATACTCAAAATAGGGGAATCTTCCTTTAATATATGATCTGTAAGCAGTAGTACTCAACAGGGCTCAGTCCTGGATTATGTACTGCTTGGAATCAATTTAACCATTATACAAGCAAAAAATAAATATCTGTGTCTGACAACATTGGCTGATGCCTGCAAACTATGAGCAGTCATAGAGTCTGTGAGTTATGTCAATATCCTACAAGAGGGTATTGATAAATAAATGCTTATTGACATACTAATGGGCATAGACTCCATGCAAATATATATTTAGTATAATTTCTATCAGTAACACCTATGTTCCTGGTAAGTAGCACATCAGTAGCAACCTATAATGTACATACTCAGGGGTAAACGAACTGGGCACACAGACCTGGCCACACAGGTTTATACCTAATGTACCTGAGATCACCATGTCTCCCCTGTGGTAAGGTGGGAATCATATGTCATATCTGAGGACACAGTCAACCGTAACTGACATAATCATAACCTCCATGTACACTTCCCTCAGCATGCCAATATTTGAGTGCAATGGTCATTTGGTAATGTCCCTTTCAAAGCACTACTGGAAATTGCACACAACACAATAGTCCCTCACAAGGGAACGTCATGTCTTCAATATCTGTTCAATGGGAATCATCTGAAATCACTGTCACTGTAGCCTGCGGCATATAGACTACTCAGAGGTGATCTTTGCCTTTCATACATGGTAATGTGTGACTCTGCTTGACTAGAAATGCTGCATATCTGTAGGTGGCATGGTACATGGATTAGTCACTGTAAGGACATTAACCTGGTATGTGAAATTAGTAATGCATGCTGGTGGGAGAGATCTGCTTAGCAGACTGTAGCACACCTTTGAAGCAGAAACCTGCCTAATGGCAAGCAGAGGACCTTGTCAGTCCTTGTCAGATCTTGTCAGATGCTATTTGTATGATTGGCTGGGTGACCATCATTTCACCATAGGGCTTCTGCCTGTGTCCCTTGTGGACAGGGGCAATATGTGTTCATCATGGGAATAACAGTAAAAACTTGGCTAGGATTGTGAGGGCTGTAGGGCCATTAGGCTACTAAACTTCAAAGAGCCTATGATTCCATAACCTGATGTAAAATGTTTCGTACCAACGTAACCAGACCAAAACACAAACTCGGAAAAAACGAAAAATGAGCAGCGGAGCACAACCCAAGCACTGATTTATTAAATGCAGTAATGTAAGCACAAAACACGCTTTCGGCGAGCCCAGTGTCTCACCTTCTTCAGACAAAATTACAGGCTAACTAGCAACCATTATATATAAAAACACGGCAATCAATTAGATTTAATCAAATCAGTATAACTTATCCAATTAAATTAAATTAATTAGATAGTTATTATACAACAATTTAAAGAAATACTTTAGTTTAAAATTTAAGACCCATAAAATTATTTTATATGTCTATGAATATAATTGTCCAGAAATAACTAATAAACACATATAGAATTGACTTATAACATATGTATATAAATATATAAAAATATATCAGTGTTTAATATTAAAAACACATTCATTACTATGAAGATGCCTATTTTAAAAAATATATATAATAATATTATTAAATGCTAACAACTTTGTAACAGCCTCATACTAATTTCAAAAACATATAAAATGGATGATTGTGTAGTCCCTACAACTATAATTATAACATTCATCTGTTAAATTAAAACCTGTATAATTTAAAACAAAAACCACACAACATATATTGCCTTTTTCTTGTATATGCTTATCAGCATACAACATTTAAACATAAAGGCAACATGCTTCACCCATTGCATCTACCTTTTAGTAGATAATAGTTTTAAAACACAAGCAATAGATACAAATTCATTTAAGCCTGGATTAGTATATGCCTATGTACGTAACTGCCAAACAAGTTCATTTATTTCTAAATGAACCTGCCAGGGGCCACCTTTTTTATCCACAAATATTTTTCCCAGGACTGTAAACTTAAAAGAATGTCCAGGACAGACATTAATATGCCTGGCAAGGGCATTGTTTAGGTCCTGCTTCGCTATAGCATAAGTGTGCTCATAAATGCACTGTTTAAGCTTTCTTACTATTTTCCCTATATAAAACTATATAAAACTGCTTGACTAGAAATGCTGCATATCTGTAGGTGGCATGGTACATGGATTAGTCACTGGAAGGACATTAACCTGGTATGTGAAATTAGTAATGCATGCTGGTGGGAGAGATCTGCTTAGCAGAATGTAGCACACCTTTGAAGCAGAAACCTGCCTAATGGCAAAAAGAGGACCTTGTCAGTCCTTGTCAGATCTTGTCAGATGCTATTTGTATGATTGGCTGGGTGACCATCATTTCACCATAGGGCTTCTGCCTGTGTCCCTCGTGGACAGGGGCAATATGTGTTCATCATGGGAATAACAGTAAAAACTTGGCTAGGATTGTGAGGGCTGTAGGGCCATTAGGCTACTAAACTTCAAAGAGCCTATGATTCCATAACCTGATGTAAAATGTTCTAACAGCCACACACACAAAACTGGATACATTGAGGAAAGCACCACTTCCAATTACTGTTTACAGCACATGGCACAGCACACGCTGTGGTGATGTACATGCAAAAGGGTGTATTGTACTCAATTATTGGTGTGATGAGGGCTGAGAACAATGGGATTATAATGCCTTTTGATGTTCATGGCCTGCCCATTCCTAACAGTTGTTCTACATGTAAGGGATTTGTCACCATTCTGTCCACATGCTGCTGGAAGTTCTTATTACTATCTACCCGAGTATCCAGGTCACGTACCACTGGGTCTAGTCATAGAGGTATGCTGTCTATATTGTAATTAGCTTGGGTATTTGCTATCAGAAAGAAAATAATCATACCTTTTGGTTCATTTAGTGTGCATCTATAGCTCTGGCAACAATCAGCTTTTGTGGGTTAATATTTTATGCAGTACATCCATAGCATTCTTGGATTCAGTGATTGTCCACAATTTGTAGTTATCCACAAAGCTGGTCAGACAAAAGGCTGTCGGAGTTTGTCTTAACTTCTGAGAATTAAATACTGAACAGGAAAAGGCCTAGTACAGAATCCTGAGTTATGGCCTTGGTCACTGGCCCCTTGCTAGGGGTGAATTCATACCCTTTGACAGTGCATGTCCTGTGTGTGATCCATTGTCTACCCACTTGGTGACATAGGTGTTTATGCCCACTTCAGACAGTTTCCCTGTAATAACTGATTGTAATTTGCATGAAATCCCTTGGCCAGGTCAAGGTAGGTGTGATGCTCAGTCTTTTCCTCATCCATGCCCTTTGTGCCCTTCTTGAAGAAGTCAATCAGATTTAACAGACATGATGTAGCCATAACTAATCAAAAATGTGTTGGCTTTACAGCTGACAAATTACTTGTGTCCTGTTTGATAAGGTCCATGATGATTCTTTGGTCTGTGTCACAGATGAGATGAGTAAAGCTTATGGATCTATAATTCCCTGGATCAGGGAATGCTTCCCCCTTGTCGAGAGAGATGACTGTTGTTACACACCCTCCTGCCAGAATATAAGCTGTCTGGAGGCTGTGATTAAATAGGGATCCAACAGTGTTTGGTAGGTCTGAGTTTAACTTCTTGGGAAGGCAACCTGGAATGTTGTCAGGGCTCATTGATGACATGTTATTACATCTTACAGAGAGCACACAGTTATCAGACTGTCTATTGTTTCCAATTGAGTATTGGTGATGTCATCCACAAACAGCTCTGCACGTGTATTCCCCTTAAAGTTCATACTTATTTAAAAAATGATTTGTGACAACAATACAAATACAGCCTTGTGTTTGCATCACATGCCACACAGTGGTGCTGTTTACACAGTCATACAACTCTGCCTATGTCACAGAATTGTACATCATATGCCTATATGTTTTTCAGTGGAAAGCTGCATTTGAGCGCACTGATGCCATATATGGATACATTATAAATGAAGTGGATGTAGCTTATGCAGAACAGTTACTGGCACAAGATGGTGCTGGGGACCACCTCAGTAATTCTTGGGAATAGCAACTCAGTTGTGCATACAATGAATTCACCAAGGTTGCAATTGCATCATAACTTGTGATATGTTTGTGTATATAACATCATTACAGCATCTGGCTGAAACAAGGCGTATGTGCACATGTAATAAATATAATGTTATATTGAGGAATGTATACACATGCAAACCTGTGCATACTGCAAGTGTCACTATTATGTGTGAATGAGAACTGCATAGAATGTTGATATACTCCACTACATAAATGCATGCATTACTAAGCCAACGATATACATGGTTCATCCCATGTCAACAGTTCTCAGGAGCCATATTACTACAGCTGCTATGTACAGAACATGTAATCAAATATCATCAGCAGCCATCAATACATTACCTGACACCAGAGATTGCAATACCCTCTTGTAGGCCTACTATACATCCACAGCTCAACACAGCATATGTGCATGACAGCAGCATTAACATGTGCAATTTTCACAGTCATTGGACATTACTAGGCTAATGGCCAACATCACATAAAATCATAGCCATTAATATACCATGAAAACCAAAATAGATATATCTATATGAGGGAAGATAGTAAGAGTATGTGCATATGTGTCTATGTGTTTGATTGCATTACATACTACCTCTATCTACAGTATATGTGACATGTACCACCCCATGACAGAACTGACAATCACACATCCAGTGGTTCAAAGATGGCTTGCAAAGGCTCATGAAAGGATCTGCTTCATGATGTGTGTATATATCTTTGAGATAATGACACCCTCCAGTCCTCTGCATGAAAGCTGTTATATGGACAGAGGTAAAAAGGGGATGTTGGATTCATTGTACTATGTTAAAGGTTCTCCTGAGTGTTAGTTACATGAAAACAAATTCAAAAGCTCGTACAATGACCATATTGTTCCACCCCCCCCCCCACACACACACACACAGGAGATGACTGAGACCAGATTTGAACATTAAACCTGTGTAGTTATAGAAGCTGGATTCCACACTAAAAGTAGCATCACCACATATGTCAGAACCTGGAGAGCACAGTACTTAACACAAGTACCACAGCATAAGCATGGCTTTCACACTGTCAGAACACTTTATAGATGATGACATCAACAGTGTCTGGTTTGAAGAAGATGGTAGTAGGAGTGTCTCACATGATATTCTAAAATGGACTCCAGAATGTGAAGTAACTGAACACAAACACCAACCAGTTGACCACAGTGAGACCAGAACCCCTCTCTATCTACAGAACCAAGCATTTAACGCAATCACCATAGCACAAATCTGGCTTCCATAGTGTCAGACAACAGTTTATTGATGATGACATCAGCAGTGACTGATGAGAAGAAGGTGGTAGTAAGAATGCCTCATGTGCTGTTCTAAAATGGTCTCAGAATGCGAAACAAATGAACACAAACACACACACACACAAACACATACACACACACACACACACACACACACACACACACACACACACACACACACACACACACACACACACACACCAGGGCACCAAGGGAGACTAGAACCCCTATCTAATTATTTATAGAACACAATACTTAACAGAAGTGCCACAGCACAAGTCTGGTTTTCGTCATGTCAGACAACACTATATAGATGATGATATCAGCAGTGTATGCTTGGGAGAAGATGATGGAAGACCTGTATGAAATGGCTGTGTAGGCATGTAGAACTGTAAAATGTGTTGCCCTCCATAGGAACTGATTGCTGACAGTAGGATACAGACTCATGCTCTTCTATCTACGCGCAGACACCACCGTATTACAGTGAGATTAAAACACCATTCTAGCTCTACACAAGGGTGAAAACACACTATTTAATGCAAGTGTCATGGCACAAGTCTGCATTTTACCCTGTTGCTAGACACTTTATAGGCAATGACATCATCACTGTATGTTTGAGAGAAGATGTTGGGAGGACTGTATGAAATGGCTGTGTAGGTGTGTACAACTGTAATAATTGCTGTTCTCTATGACACTTGATAGATGACAGTAGAATAAATAATCATGCTCTTCTGACTATGCACACCCACTTTCACATACAGAAACACACAAAACATGGCTGTTATGTTAAGTTAATTGCAACATAATTATTCTGTTCCCATCTGCAGAACACACTAGTTAATATTTGAGCCATCACTGAAGTCTGCTTTTTCCTTGTCATAGTGTTCTTTATAGATGATGACATCATTATTATATGATGCAAGTAACATGTCCTGTTATGAGAGTGGTGTACAAAGTGTGGACTTTCAATGTTCTGTTTTGGTTCCAATTTGCAGATATACTTTAAAAGACAGCTGCTCTAGCCAGATGTAATAAGCCAGGAATTCTTGTTGCATAACTAAGAGATATGCACCTGTCTCACAGTCACACACCCACAGATACACACCCACACACACACACACACACACACACACACACGCGCGCGCGCGCGCGCGCGCACGCGCGTGCACACACATGCGTGCACACGTGCGCACACACAGACACACATACACACACACACACACAAACACACACACACACACACACACACACACACACACACACACACGTTTTGTGATGAACATGGAAACAAATGTTGATGTATGTGTATTCATATTTGTGAAGAACTGGTGTCTACAGTAAGACATGTATAAGACAATCTGAATGTCTAATGTCAGTATAATGTTTTAGATGATGTAACAATACAGTTTTCTATGTATTTTTGTAGAGTAGTTGACATTTGGGAATTATTACTGACATATCCATTTTGAAGTGCATGGGTGCAGAGAACAAGAGTCTGAGTAAATATTTGCTCAGTCACTAACAACTCCCTTCCCTTTGGTGGTGTTCTTACATGGGATGAAGAATAACTAGGCAATAAACATAGTAATATGTGCCTGTCAGCTCTTTCTATACCATACTACCAAGCAACTGGTTTGCCTGTATGATGGCAAAGTGTTTGGGCATGCGAGATTCACACTTAATGAATATAACTTGAAGTTGAGAAGTACTTATGCATATAGGCTATGGTAGAAATAGCTGGCAGATACTATATAGTTCATACTGTAGTTTATATTGGAAATGTGCCATAACCTTTAAGACATTAAGGACTTTTGCTATTGCCTTCTCCATTTGTGCAGAGGTAAGCAATGTTCAAGTGTGGTTCTCTGCTTAAATGGGAAAATAGTGATATATCTACTGGTTCACCTTCCTTCTTTCAAACACACCAAGTGACAAGGCATGGCTGTCAGCACGTTGGACAGTACTGAGTGTGATAAAAACATCTGCTGCCTAGCTTTCCCTGTGGCATTAGGTGAAAGAGTAGTAAGGTCATGTTTAGAGTACAAATGACACAGGATTCAAGTGTAGCTGAATGTAATTATTTGCACATGATGTCAGGATGGCATTACATAAGTAAATGTGATAATTCTTATAAATGTGAGAGACAATGAATACAGTGAAGTACTATATAAAATTGGACAGCAATTTGTGTCAACAGGATACATATAGATTTGCATTTTTGTACATTTAGCAGTCTAAATAAATGTTAGAATAAATGCTTCGAAGTACTGCTTTTACCCTGCTTTAGCTGTGAGTTCATTTACTGCACTGAGTTTAAGCCTCATTGTGAGGAGGTAACTACACTAGTGGATTTGATGCCATAGAACATGAAGAGCCATTCATCATCACCCAGCATTGGTGTGTGATGCCAAACTGTGCACAAATGCAGAGGAGAAAAGTGAAGGGCTTTATTAGGGGACATTTCTGCCAGGGTAGATAGGAAAGTGGTGAAATCAGGCAGCAATTAGGGGGGAGAACAAACGGGAAGCAATATAGGAATGTGCAGGAGGAAATTAGGATTGAACCACAGCTACAGCTATCCACTTCTTCAACAGTGTAAAATGAACATGGATAGTACGTTAGATGAAATGGACTTTCAGTTCAACAAAGATCAGTGACAACAGTGCAATCATGTTGTATAGCCAATTGGACTGATTAGAGGGTGTCAATAAAACATGTACGAAGTGGAGAGCTATGTATGGGATGACATTCTTTTGTGGGACAGGTGCCATATTTTTGATTTTATTTAAAAAAGAGAAGAATTTGATATAGGGATGTAGGTATGTCATGGTCAAGTAAGTAGGGTAGGTAAGGAAGCAGGTGCAGATAAAAAGGACAAACAAGACAGAGACATAGAAAGTGTGGGGCACAACAGCTTGGGGGACACCATGCTTGGGGATAGGGAGGGATCATCAGAGGCACATGCCCATCAAGCATGGGCACAGTGTGAATCTAGTCCTATCCTTCAGAACTGTCATCACTATCTCCTTCCTCAGCTTCCTGTTGGACTGCATGATGTTTATGTTTTCTCTGCATTCCAAAATGCATCTTCTCCATCTGGCTAAGGTATGCACCAATGGTACATTCTATAACCTCATGCACTATGACTGGCAGTTCCTGGTAGGTGAAGAAATCTCCACCTCCACCATTACTTCTGGACGGTAATGCTACTTGATGTTGAAGGCCCAGGTAGTGCAGGGGCTGCAGAGTCAGTTCTGCCAGGTTGAGCACCACATGTTCTGGGCATTGGTGTGGCAGCACTTGGAGGGGTGGCAGACTGAGGAACAGTGGTTGGACTACCATTGTGTGCTGGAAACCATTTTGTTGGTTGTTAGAAAATTATGACATCAGAATGGAGTGATCACACATAAAAATAAAAAAGAAAGATACGAGTTGGGGTAAGAGAAAAAAGATAATTAGAACTATTTGAACTGGAATTATGTCACATACAATAAATTTCTTCAACAAAAGTATATTTTTATTTTTATGTTAATTATACTTCTTGAAAATCCAAACTCGGACTGAGAACTTTTCCAAATAATCATTACAATATACATAGATTGCACATATGCTTTTAAAAACAATACAGATTAAGTTAACAACATGGTATTTATGCCAATTTTGTTAAAACTAATATTTAATATTTTTTAGTATGCATTCATTACTTGTGGGATTTGAACACACAACATCTGAATACACTATTACAACTGACACTTAAAATTAATTGTAGCTATAGAATGAAACATAACTGTTTTTTATACAGTCAAGGTATGCATGTTTAATTTGCTAGTAATGTATGGAAAAGCAGTACTTAAAAAACAATTGTTAATTTCTGATGCCTACCTACCCATTGCTTCTTTTAGACTTTCTAAGCGTCCAGCATGGGCTTCCCTATTTGTGGACATCTCCTGGGCAGTTATAAAAAGGACAGAAAAGAGAAGAGCATTAATCATACCAGTGTTGGCTATCTACAGCCTTGTATATCATTCAAAGTATATCTATATGTATATTTACACAACTGTGGTATGTCAGCAGTCCTAAAGTCATCCAGCCACTGGTTAAGTTGCTCCTGCTTGTGCCTTTTCAGGCCATTGTAATGGTGTCAACATTGCTCCCCAGTGCATGTAATGCCAATTTCACTGAGGACAGCCTTGGCTAGACTTTACCACACCTCTGATTTATACTGAGACCTGATATGGTCCCTCCTGCAAAAGCCTAAATCAGTGTCACTTTATGAGGAGTGCAATGAATATTCTAGACTCCTCTACACCTCATCCTTGAGTGCTGAATTAGGCACCTTCCTTGCTAGCTCCTGCCATTTTTTGCACAAGTTATCCAGCAGCAGTTAAAGTGTTTTCCCCTCAATTTGTGATATTGCATTTTATGACTAGTATGCAATCCCACACAGCAATGCCAACCATACTTGCATGATGTTAAGCAGAGAGCAACAGTGCCAAACAGATAGGAAGACAGTTTATGACACAGGAAGAGTGATGTGACAGTTGCCATTAATCTATAGCTTGACTGCTGCTATACCTGTTAGATGATTTGACTTTTAATACATGTATTGGAGGATATAAATTTTATGACTTGCCAATTTTTTGTGGGACTTTACACACTGTGAGATTCAAACCTATGTAAAATAGAGAGGAATAAATATCCACAGCAGTTAAAGAAGTAAAAGTCCACAGTGGTAAAATATACCATAAATGATGAAAAGAAAATGCACTGGAGCCACCATGATTAGTTATAGCTTTTATTTAAAACACAGATAAGCACTTTCGAGCATTAGCTCTTCTTCAGATCTCAAAAACATTTAAAACCAGCCATATTTAAACAGATAATAACCAAGCAGGATCAATAGCGGAACCTATGCCCCTACAATAAGGGTTTTAGAGGTATACAACCATTTAACCCAGGTGTATGGTTAGCTTGTAATTCAGCTATCCATCTTAGCTAATTCAGCACTATGTACAATGTCCCCTCCCCTCATGCTCTCTTGTTGAATATATAGCAGCATGAACTGAAATTTATATTCTTTATTTATTTCTATATGTTGCTATAAATCATTACTTCTCAAACATAATCTAATGTCACTCGTGTTGCAGTATATGTCATTTTAATATTCTATTGGTTTTCCAACATAGAATACTTGGCATGATGTGCACTCAGGTAAGTACACCACATTTTTAGTTTTGCAGACTGCATGTAATCTGGGTGTGTACCTCCTACCTGACACAGGATGTACAAAAATGTTATTTTCTTTAACATATTGACATGCCTTGCATTTTCTACATCTGAAGGTTCCCAACTTCTTCCTGTGTGCATTAGGCCTGTTGGGATGTATGTTTTTTCATAAAATTTGTTTCAGATTCTGGCTGTTGTTATAAGCAAACCTGGGGATTATGTTTGAGAAGTAATGCTTTATATCAACATATAGAAATAAATAAAGAACATACATTTCAGTTCATGGTGCTATATATTCAACAAGGGAGCATGAGGGGAAGGGACATTGTACATAGTGCTGAATTAGCTGAGCTAAGATGGATAGCTAAACTACAAGCTACCTATACATCTGGGTTAAATGTTTGTAAACCCATATTGAAGGGGCGTAAGTTCTGCTATTGATCCTGATTGGTTATTATCTGTTTAAATATGGCTGATTTTAAATGTTTTTTTTTTAGATCTGATGAAGAGCTAATGCTCAAAAGTGCTTATCTGTGTTTTAAATAAAAGCTATAAACAGTTGTGGTGGCTCCAGTGTGTTTTCTTTTCATCATTAAAATACAGAGTACATATCCTTCCACATAGGTGCTTTTTTCCTCATTGCTACAGAAAAAGTGCTTGTCTGACATGCTCATTGATTATATAGACACTTTAAATAGTGACTGATTAACCATGTATGTGTGTGACCTGACAAGGTCCTGGTTTATGCATTCATATATGTGATACAGGAATAATGTGTGATAATGTACTAAAAATGCATTTAATTGTAGTATTTGCAGGAAATATTTCTGAGGTTTGGGTCAGACCACACGATGCATTTGGTCTTTCAGATAGACTTGTGATATATGACTTGTGTAGATGACTATTGGTGAAGTATGACTTCCAGCCCATGGCAGAAAACAAACTTTTAATTACAGAGACATAATTGTCATGATATCCCCAGTCACACATATAATTCATATGATATCTGCTGATATACAGAGCTATTGTTACGTATAATTATTTGATATTGTTAATTTTTATTCAGAATTAACTGGAACAGCATTAATAAAAGTCGAAGTGCACTGGATTAGAACCCTGGCATGAACTAATACCAGTTGCTAAAGGTAAGGCTAGGCAGCAAGTGTATTTTTTATACTCATTACTGTCTAGAGTTCTCATTGCCACATAGGAAGTGTTTGTCAGACATGCTTATTACTTACAGAGGCATGTTAAAGAGTTGAGTGGTTAACCATGTATGTGTGTGACCTGACAGTCAGTAAAGTATGAAGTCCATTCCAGGTCAGAATAAAAATTGTTAATTGCAGAAATATAATTATAATGATACCCACAGTGACATATTTATTATATATGATATCATGTGTATGTTTAATATTCCTGCTATACATAGTTCTTTGTATGAATAATTCTTTTTATATTGTTAATTTTTATATAAATTACAGTAAAGCAGTGTAAATAAAACTTTGAACTTGCTAAATTAGAACCATGGTTCACCCGTCCTGTAGCAAGGAACTTCCATCTGCTGCCACAGGGAGAGCTAGGCAGCAGGTGCATTTTTTACAGTCATTACTGTGTATGCATGCTGACTGACATTCAACACCATTTAATGTGTTTGCGTGATGTAAGGAAAAAGAAGCAACTGTGTATCCTTTTTGAAAGTGGCAATGTCTCTTTATTGTCTGGAAGTGTTGTGGAACTGCAGGTATTGTGTATGCATGCTGACCACCACACAATGCCACTCAGTGTGTTTGCATGATATAATGCAAAATAAATAACGTGTAAACTGGTCACTAACTTTTACCATTAAAAGAAAAATGTGAGACTTGAATGATGGTCTACATATCCTATGTGCAAGGTATGTTAGACACTTTAATCACAGCTTTAATTTATGATATCTTCATCATGAAGCTGCTGCTTGCTGCACAATGGTGCTTAGCAGAGTTGTGCTTCTTATGGCAACTTCCATTAAATTTAAAATATTTCTATGTTTCTCAATGTTTATGCTAAGCCGCGTACCAAATATTAATATTAAAAATATATATTACAAAATACATTTTAACATGTGAAATATTTTTAAACAACTCTGGATATGAACTATCGTACTAATGAATCAGAAAACCCAATGGAAGTGTCTCATCTCTCCTTGCCACAGAAACTACTTTGCATAAGTAAAGCAACATCATATAAATACAGACAATTCCCATTTAATCTACAGTATTAACAAGACATACACTCTCATTTGCTTGTACGTGTAGTTTACATATTTAGTGCAATGACTGATCACACAACCATTTCCAAATATGTTTGCACCAGTGAAGCTCTCTTTTTTCATTGCATTGTATTCATTCTTTTCTTATCTGTGCTGTACTCTCAGACATGCAGTTTATAGTGCATTTTGTATCATTGTCTTTTAAATGTATGATAAAAATACATGACAGTAAAAAACATTTTTCAGCAAAGGCATGATAGTTTGGCTATTAGTGAGCACAAATCATACATGTGTACTGATTAGTTGCATTTAAAAGCTTGGTGAAGTTACTTCTACACTTTCTAGGTGTATCCTGGGTGACACGCACACAATGCAGGTAAGTTAGCCGGAATTGCTGTTGTGTCTTCCTTCTCCTCCCAGTAATCATTCACAGTTGTAGTCCATTAGCAAACTAACAGTAAGGTAGTAGGGCCTATGATGTCCTTCTGTTCCCATGTTGCAGTATTCATAACATTAGGGATTCTCTGCCTAGGTTACCTGAATGTCAGACCAGTACATAAAAGACATTCCCCCATATTTACTATTCTTCCATGCAGGACTAGCTTAGTTATGCACAGAGGCGACCATTTAGGAGCAGGACAGCAATGCACCATGCATATTAATGAGGCACGCTGCTTGAGCGCCTAATCTTATACGGAGCATGTAAGAGTGCGGGGGGTGTGTCTGAGAGCAGAGCTCTCAAAATATACATGCCCCTGCAATGAAGAACAGCAGAAAGGGCAAAGAAATGAGCGAGACTGCTCATAGGTGTCCACATATCCCCACCAACATTCTCCCTGGTTTAAAACAGCAAGTAAATACAAATAAAATGAACAAACCTTTTTTTTATTTTTATTTTTTTAAATCCGATCAAAGCTAACCATAGGTGCACAGGTGTACCCATCACTTAGTTATGGTTAATGCAGCTTAAATGGCTGAAGAGGATAACAAGGAAGATATATGCAAATGAAACAACATAGTAATAGTGTAGTGGGCAGAGCATTCACCTTAAGAGTAGGCATTCCCAGTTCGAGTCCTACTGTAGCACATACCATTTTCCATGGCAAATCACATTATGACCAATATTTTTGTTGCATAACCCACTAAATAACATATTTATGAACTGGAGTACTGCAGGAAATGCATGTGTGAGGTGTCAGTGTCATAATGAATAAAGCACTAGTAAGCAGGTTTAAGCACCAGTAAGCAGTAGTAAGCATATTTAAGCAATTGTAAGTGAGTTTAAGCCTGTTTGCGTGGGGGTAAGCAATGCGCACACAGGTTAAGCAATTCTGAAGCTAACTCTGTAAGCATATGTAACCGGAGGTTAGCATTCCTTACCCT
Organism: Protopterus annectens; assembly: GCF_019279795.1. Classification (NCBI taxonomy): domain Eukaryota; kingdom Metazoa; phylum Chordata; order Ceratodontiformes; family Protopteridae; genus Protopterus; species Protopterus annectens. The sequence continues at coordinate 510,568,877 of NC_056728.1, read as the reverse complement.
CATGTAAACCTGCGCAAACCCACTTATAAATGCTCAAAAGTGCCTTAATCACTCTGTATCCAATGGCCCTTGTTCTGCCCATCAACAAAATAAACAGCCTTGTACATCTTGAACCCAGGACCCTATGCACTATAGTCACAGTAGTTAACCACCAAGCCATCACAGCAGTACTGAAGAATGAGGATACGGCAAAAAAGTCTTCACCAAAGTAAATTCAAACTGAACTTGTGAAAGGAATCAGACATGTGTTCCATACCCCACTACATAACATAAATATGTGAACTGGAGTACAGCAGTAAGCCCAGAACTCAGGTATAATTGTAAAAGAGTGTTAAAGTCCCCAATAAAATACAAGGATCCCATACAGTGTACTTACACATGAATCATAGATACCAGGCATACATATAAGATGTAATGAATAATAAATCAATGCCAAAAGGGAAATATAATGCAAAGTCAAATGTAAGCAATGCTAAGCATTGCACAAGCCAATTTAGGAGGTGTAAGCAATGTGTAGGCCAGCTAACTCAGTGTGCCCAGTGTTATATCACTTTAAACAATGCCAACCTTAGGCAAGCAGGTTTGCCCATAGCTTAGACTTTTTAAACTAGCCAATCATGAAAAAGTGTTGGAAATTGGCCCTACTTAAACCCAAAAGGTGGGAATACATCCCATAACTGGTTAGCTTCCCTTGCAGGCATTATGTCAAGAATAGGAGAGGTTGTGCGCTTTCAGGTTGGTGCATCCAGGAGTCCAGAGTCATGGCAGGACTCCTTGTCAAAGACCATGACCAGAGACTGCTGCAGGGTCAGTACCAGGGTTCCCAATATAAGGTGGAAGCCTGGGACCGTCTTGCCCATGACCTCATCAGTGCCACTGGCATATCCCAAACTGGTGAGTAGGTCAGGCATCACTATGCCGACCTGAAGCAGCATAAGGTGACCTCTTGGAGCAGTGGATCCAAGGGGCTAGAATGGCAGGGGTTGTACCAGCTGTGTGTAAGTATAACCCCACTATGTGTGTATTAATTGCCAGCTCATATATATCATTGATCAGTATGGCTAAATATTCCTCTTATGTCCTCCACAACTCTAAGTGAGGGGGCCATGAACAAGGAGGCCCAAGTAAGTCACCTAGAGAGGTTGCAATGTGAGGCAGGTCAGTAATACTCTATCATTTACTGTCATAGGAAATAAATCTAAAAGTATTAGTAAATTAATTGCCTCGATAAAACCTGTATTGTTTAAGGCAAGTACTGCATACACCTGATAATATGGCAGGAAGAGTCTCATATAGTTTGTATGTAAATAAAAGCATAATAGCCTGACAATAAAGGTCTAACTGCTGGACTGCATGTGTATACTTTGGTATCATATGGTAATGTAGATTTGCAATCATGTAATAGTACTGTTGTATTAAGCATTACCCACACCGTGCACCATAAATAGAATGTGTAGGAATGCCTGTATATGACTGGTGTAATCCTCAGAGGCCATTTAGTATAACTGAGAGACACATAGATAGAAAATAGGGAAAATGCAGACAACACAACCTGAATAGCACATGCAACTGAGATGTGAGCTGTTTTTTTTTTTTTTTTTAGCACACACAGCCATGGTTCGAATCCTGCCAGTGGTAGTAGTCTGCACACAGAATCGTACCCCACAACTGTACAGATATGTCCAGAATGTCCAGTAAAGTGGCCTATATCTATTGCCTGTCTACCTGTCCCCCTTGGAAATCAGTGGGATGATCCCAGACGTATAGGCAGTAAACAAGAAATACAACTGATTGACACACATCTATGAGAACAAAGCTGGCACATTAGCAACTCCCTAAAACCTTATGAGACTAAGAAGCCAGGTATGTCCCATTTGCACCCCCATCTTGTCAAGCAGTGGCCAGAGTGTGTACAGTAACAGAGTGAGATGTATGTGCATAATAGTAATGTGGAATCTGGTACCGTGTGAGGCAACAATCAGGTAGTGCTAACAAACATTTCACCCACAGGTCTGTCAGATACCAACACTGTGCCCAGAAATACAAGAATGATACCCTGTACTGGTACTGTTTACATTGGTAGTGTATGACATTGTGAGTGATGCAGTTGCTCTGAATAATGAGGTATTACTCATCACTGTCACCCACACTGTCCTACAACATATGACTGTCTAGGAAATCTGTATAAGAGTGCTGTAATACAAGGTCAGAATGCAAAAGCACAGGAGAATTATAAGACAGAAAGCAGATAGGAGATATGCAGCATTATCTATAGAGCACACACAACTCTGATGGACAGTTTTTAAGTTGCAGCAGACACAGCCATGGTCTGAATCCTGGGAGAGGAAGTAGGCTGCATACAGAATCATACCCCACAACTGTACGGATGAGACCAGACTGTCCAGTATATGGGCCCATATCTGCTGCATGTCCCCCTGTCCCCCTGGTAAATCTGTGGGATGATCCCAGGTGTTTAGCCAGCAAACAGGGAATACAAGTGATTGTCCAACATCTATGTGAACAAACCTGTCACTGTAGCAACTCCCAAAACGGTTAGGAGAGTAATAAGCCAAGTATGTCCTATCTACACCCTATGTTGTGAAGCTATGACCAGAGAGAGTGTGTATAGCAACAGAGTGAGCTGTATGTGCACAATACTAATGTGTAATCTGAAACTTTGTGTGGCAACATTCAGGTAGTGCTAACAAACATTGCTCCCACAAGTACATCAGATATGAACACTGTGCTGAGAAATAAAAAACATTGTACCCTGTAGTGGTACTGTTTACTCTGGTATTGTAGGGAATTGTGAGTGTTGCAGTTTCTCTGAATAATAAAGTGTCACTTAACACTGTCACCCACACAGTATTACATAATATAACTATGTAGGAAAGCATGTATATGTGTGTGTCAAGTCACTAAAGGATGAAGAGGGCAATATTCTAGATATGTCCTGGTACACCTGCATGTGGTCAACACATGGCCAGAGTCTGTGCAGAAAGAGTTGGATAGCTATGTGCACAACATCAAACCAGAATCTGGGAGTATGTGTAGAAACAGTTAGTGTTAACACACATTCCCTCCACAGGTATACCAGGTAAGAGGTGTATACTGCAGGTAAAACCAGCTCATGTATAATGATGACAACAACCATATCACTGTCCAAACTAAGGCTATAGGGTAGTGTAGTAAGACATGTAAGGTACAGATGATAACAACACTGACTAGAAAAGTAATGTGGACTACAGGAATATACTAGTTGATAATTGACACCCCCCCACACCATATCTCCAACAATAAACAACATACCCACCCTAACCGGTATGTAATGACTCCAATGTTCTGATAATGCCCTATTGTTTGATAAATATTTTAATTGTTCCCATGCATGTGCAATATTGAATTTTTCAACATTGGTGGCATGGTGCCATCAATGAACCTGCATGCTGTTCTTAATACCACTGTGGTCCCATATATGCATGTGTTCTGTTTGCTATGTAACTGTTCTGTATCTGGTGTCTGGGTTAATGGGAATATCTATGCATGCTGTTATACCTAACCCTGGAATGTGTTGACTATTACTAACCCACATATGATGACGAACTCTGAACACTATAGCACATTTGGGAAGGCCGGTTCCAGAGGACCCACATGCCCCACCTCAGCTGGCCATGGCAACGGGCACCAGCATGTCTGGGGCTCAACCCAGGACCTCCCTGTCAATTGGTTCTGCACCACTTTGGGTGGAGCCACCTCAGGGGATGAGGCTCATCCCACTGGGAGTGGGCGCAGACAGGAACCTGTCACCTGTTACCAGGTCCAGGTTGTGGTGTGTAGTGAACATAACCAACAGTTTGATGATCTGATACACCAGCTTGAGGGCCATGTGTCATGACTAGAGGGTTAGGCTGGCTCTGCAACTCAGCCCCAACACAGCCACCTTTGGGGCTGTGAAGGTACAGTGGTGACTGCCCATGGGTGGGGACCTCAGTCACACTGTTTCCACTAGGGGGCTCATGGGCTTCCGATTTCCCAATACCCCTCCCCATTAAGTTTTTTACCCCTACATGTGTCACATATCACCCCTGTATGCGTCTTGTTTGTCTTGCCTGTTAACCTACCCAACCTACCTCCCCAAATATACCTACTATCCCTTCCCAACATCCCACTCTCACCTGAAAAACAAAAGAAAAATGGGCAATCTGTTCCCAAAAAAAAATCTCGCCCCATACATAGCTATCCATTTCGCATGTGTCTACTGAACATATGTAATCAGGTCTAATTGGCATCACAAGTTATTATTGTTGTCCTCACCCCTCTCCCAGGGGTTTGAGTGTCCAAATCTACCTCCAAATTCAGTGTATATGCACAGCTGTTGCTGTAGAAGAAATGGGCAGCTATGGGCCTTCCCCAAACCCTTCCTGCACATCCCTAGCTATTTTCCCTACTGTCTTTCCCTCTTTGTGCCCCATTTTCACCACTTTCCTATCCACCCTTTTTGTTTTATTTTAAAGAAATTAGTGTGGGGGTAAGCAGGAGTAAGCACTTTTAAGTAGCAGTAAGCAGGTTTAAGCCTGTTTGCATGGGGGTAAGCAATGCCTACACAGGTTAAGCAATTTAGAAGCTAACTGAGTATAAGAAACAGTAACCAGAAGTTAGCAGTGCTTACCTCCACACAAACCCACTCAAACCCGCTTACAACTGTTCAAAAGTGCCTTAATCACTTTGTATACAACTGCCCTTGTTCTGCCAAGCAACAAAATAAACAGCCTATGCAAGGCTCAAACCCATGACCCTGCACACCATAGGCAAAGTGATTCACCACTAAGCAATGCCAGATATTCAGGACCCTGATGTTTATACAAACATATCATCCAGCCCAGTCATTCAACAGTACAGGGAATGTATTCCAAAATGTAGATATATATATATATGTGTGTGTGTGTGTGTGTGTGTGTGTGTGTGTGTGTGTGTGTGTGTGTATATTAATATCTGAACAGATAAAACATATGTATATATATATATATATATATATATATATATATATATATATATATATATATATATATATATATATATATATATATATATATATATATATATATATATATATATATATATATATATATATATATATATATTTATATATATATATATATATATATATATATATATATATATATATATAAATAAACATATATACATACAAATCCATACATCTATAGCTATATATGTCTACATCTATATGTCTCTATATATACAGCAAGTTATATATATGTAAGCAGATATACATATCTATATAGGTATATACAGACATACATCTATAGAAAACAATGGGAACATAACAAAAACATATATGTCCAGATGCACCATTAATGGGGTTAAGAGGCCCAAATCAACATACAGCCAAACACGTCTAACCTGCAATACACTACCAACTGTTGCAGATCCCATAACCAGGCCCTGACACGACATGGGCACAAGATGTTTACAGTACTCCAACCCACCTGTATAATGCCAGGCTGGTATCAGTAACATTTCATAAAGTACAGCCTGGCTCCCATAGGGAATGTACAATGTGGAAGCTATCAACATCCCTAGGATACATATACACAGATACATATATGCAGATACTATACATATATATATATATATATATATATATATATATATATATATATATATATATATATATGTGTGTGTGTGTGTGTGTGTGTGTGTGTGTGTGTGTTTGTGTGTATACATATGTATAGATATATATGTAACTACACATACACATGCAGATATATGTATAGTAAGATACATATGTAGAAGGAGCACACAATATGGAACAGCCACCATGCCTACAGTTACCACTTTAACAAGCATTTTTTGTGTACTATTAAAGTTGTATATGCCATGTCACAAAGCTGTTTAGACACTGACATCCATACAAACAGAGTAATGCAACTGTGAAACAGTTATACTAATATAGTAGTCCGGAAAGGTTTACAAATGTTGCTGTCCAGGCCAAGGCCTTCAGTTAGTACAATAGTAAAGACAGACTGGAACACAGGATACCAAACAATCAACAGTAAGTAATGCATATGTATAGTTCAGCAGCCTCTATCTACCTTCTGTACACAGTCCCTAGGGGGTAAAGAACTCAGTTGACACAATGGGATGTAACTGTTACATAACAAGGCATAACTGGCACCATCACAAGCACACTGACAGACAGAACAATCTGTATGGCAGGAGGCAGTGGGCCTGCATTTACCCAAGGGTGATTGTGTGGTAATGTACATCCAGATACCTTAAGGCAGCATAGACATGGTGTGTGTGGGTGGTCACATCTGCTTTTATCATGTCCGCCATTGGCTACTGACAGACATTATAAGGACATCATAGGACAGTACCACTGCTAACACGTAATGCTCCTGTGGAGTACAGCAGAGATATTGGCCAATATATGTGGAAAGTCTGACACACTCTGGACAGTCCGGAGGTATACACAAAACCCCTTAGTGCAACACATGTGGACCAAGCCTGACAATGTGGATATTAACAGCCATGTAGATGGGTATAACATGTAACTACTGGTACACATTTGCCCCCATAGATTATGCATTCACACACCCCTGTCTGTCCTGATAAATGCTAACCACAGGTACGGAGGTGCCATGGCCACATACTAGCCTCTAGATAGTGACATACATCTGTACAGCATCCCATGGCTCTGTCTGACATACATGACTGTTATGGTGGCCGACAGAAGTACATTCTGCAAGTATCTGGACATGACATCTCACTGGATAAGTACACTAAGCTGCTAGGCATGTAACAACACACTGTGCAGGCTACATGCAGGCTGACCCAACACTGGCCTACACTTCCTATGGGGAAATGCACATGTACCAGCATGTATAGCAGGCTCTACAGGCATGTCACAGCACAGAGTATAATACACCTGTGTGAAAACACAGAACTGCAACCAATGCGAACACAGCCACAGCAACATATGGTAAGCTAGCATAATATTACAGTATATGGACTATCTGTGCAACACCATCCTCATATGTTCCACTCACACACTAACCCTACATATACTGAGCCACTCCACAGTGTTGTCCGAAGCCTGTCTGTGGTATGGGACATATGTGTGTATGGCCCTACAAACGTGTAAGCCGATAGGGTAACATACAGTGGAGCAGCATGTAAAATCAGATAGAACAGGACCACGAGCAATGACATCTACCACAGTCTGTACACAAGCCAAAGTACATATGAACAATACACACAGTGTCGGCAATCAACATGAGTTCAAAGACCTCAATACTGTACACACAACCACAGAATGTCCAGGTTATGTCATAAATTGTAATCCCTACTACACATAACATGTGTAGCAGTCTGATATTTCCCTGACTTGTTATCAGATATAATGACACTAATTATGGTGTACAGCACATATGCACCTCTTACTGCATGACATATATACAAAGGTTGATAGAGTTGTGGCTGGAGGCACATACACAGGACCAGTATTGACATGTTGCTGTGATACCCTTATACATTTACTGTTGTAACAGGGTTTGTTGCAACATATATCCTATGAGGGATATGAAGTCAATAACTCTCATGGCTGTCACCACCTACAGACTGCAATCCTCACACTACCTTCTGCAGTTCACAGACAGGTGCTCTGTGGGTAACACATGAAACAAAAGGCACCGCACACTGCCCAGTCTGCAGAAGACCCTACATATGGGGGTTTCCTCATAAACATAGCACTGACATGGCAGCTATTAAAACATGTAGGGCAGTAACATTCACACACACCCTGTTAAACCAACATTACTCCAAATACAGTATAGCAGCACTTACAGTCTGTAGTCAGGTCAGACACATCACCCTCCTGTGTGTTGCCCTGTTTCCACAGTGTATGTTGTTAGAGGTAGATCCCCAATCCATCTGAGATGCTGTTTGCCAAACAACGGATCGAGTTCCTGCTCACAGTAAATGTAAAGGCCCAACACGCTCACAGTAAATGTAAAGGCCCAACACCAACATGATGCTCCTAGATATTGGAGTGTGTTTCTATGCAATTGGCTATGGGAATGTTACTACAGCTGTTCCACATGCAATCAGCTAAAGGAGGTTTGCAACTGGTGCAGAGGCCATCAGCTGATCATGAGCAACACTTAAAATACACATGCTGCTGCCTAAGCACAGCAGGTGTAAGTCTCCATATCCACCAGAGAGGGTGTAAGAAAGGCAGACAGAGGCAAAGAATAGTCAGGGAGGGGTGGGAGAGTAAAACATAAGCATGTTTGTCTCACACACATACCAGTACAGTGTATCAAACCCCTGATGACTATGTAGTGCTATCACATGTCTATGCAGTTATTGGATGCATCACATAGGTTACATGTTGTGCAGCCCTCAAAATGTATATGTGATGATGAGTGACATTTGCAACAGGGATATGGCAGCTATATGGTAGGAGTAGTACACATGCCTGTCTGCATGAACAGGTACCAGCATCAACACAGCTACACTCTCAGAGGGATGCGCACACATTGACACACTTTGCAGGGCCAGGAATACAAATCATCACTAGTGAGATTGCCACAACACATTACAGTGCAGGTATCACATGCACCACAGGGGTCATACGGAAGTTATATGGGCAAAGGGTATGTGGAGGTGTCTGACATCAAACAGCATGCTTCAGTATGCCAATGGGGGTTGTAGTGGGTGTGAATGTGGTCATACGCATCATACAACACACACACAGACACAGGGTGCCACTACTGACATGCATGGGTGCATTTCTGCACAGGTGTGTCATGGTTGACTGTTCCAGATGGCTATACAAAGCTAGGTGATGGGTATACATTGGCATCAAGCCACATGATAATGGTCTTCATTGTGATTCAGGGGTGTAGTGTCTGGATCTGACCACACAGGTGGGTATTGTATTCACCATCCAGTCACCTGAGTGACTATTGCATGTGGCCAATGCTGTGCATTGCTTGCCATGTATGTGTTCCTTAGTCCATGACATGGACCATGTCTGGGATGTGCACACCTCCCACATGCATGTACAGTGACATTTGGAACTGTACCTGGGGTGTCTGGCCCATGTTGTGTACACAGATTGTTATCATCAGATGTGCCAGTCCTGGCCTCATGTGGAGAGAACTGTTAATAGATGGCAGGTTGACCCAGCACTTACATTGATAGCATGATACTGATATTCCCCTTGTGTCAGTGGCATCTGTCAATATAGGGAGTGTTTTCAGGCATGGTATGTCCTTTGTGGGTCACATTTGAAGGCACCACAGGTGTTGCAGGTGTCCAGTGGGGAACATGGGGAAGGTGCACTGTCAGCATGTACATGCCTATTGGACTGATGGTTGGGGTGCCATGCCCACTGTAGCCTACTGCAATCACACCATGGTTACTATCAGTGGGCAATATGCAGGGTACTATCAACATAGCTGCTGTTGCCTAGGCAAGTGTGTGTGTGTGTGTGTGTGTGTGTGTGTGTGTGTGTGTGTGTGTGTGTGTGTGTGTGTGTGTGTGTGTGTGAGACATGGGCTGAGAGTGCTATCTGGGTAATACTAGGGTCACTCACTTTGTTTGCCTGGCCTTGATGTCAAATGTAGGGGTATGGATATGCACCCCAGCCTCTTGGCTATTTCACATCTGTTACCCCTGTACTGTGGACATTGTGATATATACTAGGGCCACCGTATAAGTAATTTGCAAAACCCACTCCCCATTGACCCCAGCTGTTACACACTCGCACCCACCTCCACATAGGATGTGAATTACAAATGCAAATATACACACACACATGCCTATCATGTTTGAGATTAGAACTCCTACCTAACTAGTTTATTACACTACAGCACTGTGCAGTTATAGGATGCACCATGGATATTACTGGAGTGCTCTTTCTCCAAAGGTGTATTTCACAGTGAATGACATCAGCAAAATTGCCAAAGTAGAGCATGTGAAGTGTAGTGAGTGTGACTAGCCTAAAATGTATTGCTCCCTACACAGAAATAGAAACACACACAAAACATCCACAACTGCCATGTGTGGGGATAGAGCCCCTACCAGAGTTTTATATCACACTACAGCATGAAGCAGTTATAGGACACATCAGAGGGACAACTGGAGTACTTCTTCCCCAATGGTGTATTTCACAGTGAATGTCATCAGCAGGATTGTCAAAGTAGGGCATTTGAAGTGTAGTGAGTGTGACTAGTTGAAAATGCATTGCTCCCTACACAGACATAGAAACACACACAAAACAATCTCAACTGCCATGTGTGGGGAATGGAACCCCCTACCAGAGTTCTATATCACACTACAGCATGAAGCAGTTATAGGATGCACCGCGGGAATAACTGGAGTAATCCTTTCCCAAAGGTGTATCTCACAGTGAATGACATCAGCAGGATTGCCAAAGTAGGGCATTTGAAGTGCAGTGAGTGTGACTAGCCTAATAAGCATTGCTGTCTACACAGAAAGAGAATGACGCACGCAGACACACACACACACACACACACACACACACACACACACACACACACACACACACAGACACACACACACACACACACACACACACACACACACACACACACACACACACACACACACACACACACACACAGTTGCCAAGTCTGGGATTAGTACTCCTACCTAGCTATTTTATCACACTACAACAGTACGCAGTTATAGGACACACCACAGAAATTACTGGGCTACAACATCCCAAAGGTGTATTTCAAGTTGGATGACATCAGCAGCCTTGTCAAAGTAGGGCATTTGAATTGTAGTGGATGTGACTAACCTAAAAAGCATTGCTTTCTACACAGACAGCCATACACACACACACACACACACACACACACACACACACACACACACACAGTTGCCAAGTCTGGGATAAGAACTCCTATTGGATGACATCAGCAGCCTTGCCAAAGTAGGGCATTTGAATTGTAGTGGGTGTGACTAACCTAAAAAGCATTGCTTTCTACACAGACAGCCACACACACACACACACACACACACACACACACACACACACACACATAGTTGCCAAGTCTGGGATAAGAACTCCTACCTATTTTATCACAATACAATGGTACGCAGTTATAGGACACGCCACGGAGATTACTGGGCTACAATCTTCCCAAAGCTGTATTTCACAGTGGATCACCTGAGCAGGCTTGGCATAGTAGGGCTATGGGGAGGCCAGTGTGTGTGCACGGGCCATAACCCATTCATTTAGGTGTTGACACTCCACATGTGGGCTCACACAGGGCCATATTCCACAGGTAGGTGTATACAGCTGCTAGATGACTACTTCCTTGTACAGTCATGTTGCACAGATGGCACGTGTACCACATAGTCGGTACTGCTGGCAAATACATAGGGTTGTGGGGGGCACACCTGACTGTTTCTACATTTCTACACAGGATTGGGGAGCACACCTGACGGTTACTACATTTCTACAAAGAATTGGGGGGACACCTGACTGTTATTACATTTCTGCGTAGGATGACACTTGTACACATTTGTTATGACTGCACTGATATGTCAGGTACTCCATTTCATTCTGTATTCTAACCTATCATGCTGACTAGAGGCATATCAGTGTACTACAGGTCTTAGCTTTTATTGACCTATATATTAATTTCTGACTTCCTACCCTTCAGAACTAAGATTCCACTGCCTGACCTGCTGTAGCCTGTCTGTATAGACCTGGGGGGTGGGAGGTTACCCATAGGCATCATTCAGAGGCCATAGCACAGCCTTTGTTTATATTTGTCTACACCTGTCCTGCTGGCTGTGACTGTTGTTGGGCATGTGAATCCCCCTGACTGGCATGTGTGAGTCACTCACCTTGTGGGTGTCCCAGTATTGAGGGAGGTGCTGCAGGGCTGCTTATATCAGATGCACATAGTACACTCCCTACACATGGTTGAGCACAGGTAATATCATGTTTGAAATCCCTTTTATTGTATGTGAGTGTCAGAGAGAGGTGTTATTCCCTGGGTCACTCCTGTGTCAGTTTATGTACTATGCATTGCCGCTTTGCCAAGGCTAGGGCATACTGGGCATGCCTCCTTCTGCCTACTGGGGTAGGCTCAGATTGTTCCTCCTCTGAGTCACTCTGTGCCTGTGCAGGCCTTGGCATTGGTGTGGGGCTGTGTTGCCCTGCCCCATGCTGTTTCTGCTGCAGTTGTTTCTGCAGGATCATATTGTGTAGCATGGCACACGATGATAATTTGAGTACATGTAGCTGGTGAGTACTGCAAGGCTCCACCGCATGTATCCAGGCACCAGAACCATGACCTGAGCATCCCAAACACATGCTCTATTATAATTTGTGTCTGTGCGTGTGCCTCATTATGGAGTTCTTGTTCGGGTGTGTGTGCATTTCTGATGGGTGGCATCAACCACGGCTCCAGTGCGTATCCAGCATCCCCCACTAGGTGACCGTGAGGGATGTCCCCACTGGCAAATCTCTGGTACAGCTGTGTCAGATGCCAGATGTGGGAATCATGATAGCTTCCAGGGCAGCCAGTACACACATTCATTATTATGCTCTGGGCATCGCACATGACCTGGCAGTTGGAAGGGAAGCCCTTGAGGTTGATGTAGACCCTACCCTGCTCATTAGGTGGTGCTTTGATGTGTATGTGCATGCAGTCTCTAGCACCCACTACCTCAAGATATTCTGCTATTTGGTGGAACAGTTGCATATTGCTGGCCAATGTTGGGGAAATATACATGCTCACCGGCATGTGCTGACATGGCATCCAGGAACTGGTGGAGTACCCTGGATGGAGATGCCTGTGAGATCCACATCATATCTCTAGTTGGCCTTTGGAAGGTACCTGTAGCTAGTATTCTTATGCCTACACATACCTTGGTATCCACTGGCATGGGTTCCCCTCTGTTAGTTCTGTGTGTCAGGCGTGGCCATCACAGCTCAATAATTTGCTGTAGGAGGTCCCTGTCCACCCTATAGTGCTCCACTGTCTCCAGCTCATGTAGCCCCTGGTAGGTTACCATGGGTCCGTACACTTTTCTCCATCTCCTCACTGTGGGTTGGTCGACAGCATTCATATCTTCACCACCCTTAGCCTCTTCCACAAGTTGTTGTATGATAGCTATTGCAGCCCCTATCATTTTGTTATTTTGTCTGTTAAAACATCCTCCCTTGTATACACCAATGGTGTAAAGTATGGGAAAAAACAGAGTGGAAGGTGATTGCATAGTTTATACTAGTGTTCTGGGCTGGGATGGTCTGCTGCCTGTGTAATTAGCTGATTCTGATTTATTCACCTGCCAGCTATGCTAGTTCTCCTTGATTAACTTCCTACTACTGTTTTCCCTTCCCATTGCCTTCCTTTTTAAACCCAGGGACACACCGCACAAACACAGTGCTCAAATGTGCACAGAGCTGCTATTTCCTGGTTTACCTTTTTTTTCCCTGTCAAACCGAGTGAGCAGCACGCACACCTGCTTAGGCAATTAAAGAGTGCTAGGCAGACTCAGACACACCCCATTGCTTAGCTGTGCTTAGCTAGGAGCAAACCTGAGACGCAGGCTCCAATCTGCTTATAGTATGCCTGACACACCCCCTATGATGTCAGCTAACTCCTAGGCTTGCACCAAGCTATTCCTGCTCTTACACTATTGGGAGCTGACAAGCATGCTTGGGAAATCTGGGATTCATTATCATCCCCCTCATTTGCATAGGATTGCCTGCTAATGCATAGTTACATGTGGCACACTGAGTCTCCCCCCTTAGCAACCAGTAATCACTGGCCATGTTGACTTCTGACTGCCATTGATGTTAATGGCAGAATAGTGATTTTAGTTAGAATGCTTATTTTAGGTTTCTTTTCTTATTACCCGCTATCCCGTTTGCGCGTTACTGCCCTATGATTAAACAGCCGAGATCAGCTAAAAAAAATTTAAAGTAATTTTTTTAAATTTTTTAAGCCATTTTCAATGCCAGTGGCCTTATACTTGGCCATTTTCATGCTTCCTGAATGATCTGCACCCTTTATTTGGAGCTGTCACTGCTCAGTTTTGGAATTTGCAGAAATGTACACCGTTACTGAGTACATTTCTGCAGATTACACTAGTCCTACATGGCCGGTTGCCAGCTTCCTGGATTGCAAATTCACCTAATTTGCATGGATTTCTTCTGCAAATGGGGTAATTTGCATACAGAGGCTGATTCCATGGAGGACTAGTGCAGTAGCACTCGTGCACGCCCCTGCAGGCTATTCCTGGATTGCATGGCAGACATATTGCCTGCTAGAGCTCTTGCACTAATCCTGCATGCCATGCAAGGCTTGCAGAATCTGGGAGATTTACTACAGCAAGGTGAGTGGGACACGGCACAAAGGCAGCAGGAAGTATAAGCCATGAAAGTGACATCCGCACATACCATCCTCAGATCTTCTCTGCCACCATTCCAAATGCCATCTTCTCTTGTTCGTCTGATTACCAAGTGGTTGCTGTTTTCAGATAAGTGCCACATTGGGTTTTTTTCTTGTATTCATTTTCTGTTACTGCCTGTTTTTGAGGTTCATGTCATCCAAGAAAGGCAAGCACTATTGTGGAAGATAGATTCCACACAAAGATAATCATGACTAGTGTCTGTTTTGTCTAGGGTTTGCACACAATTCTACGGAGTGTGCGATTTGTCAGGTGTTTGTTCCTAAGATGCTCCCCAGACATCTATCTGCCTTAAATATTTGTCTGGTGAACTAGAGACTTAAGAGACTACCACTTGCTATGGAGAGTACATTGGATCCAACTGGTTAGCTTCCAAAGAAGAAGGTCAAAAAACCTACGCCTGAATCTTTGTCTGTGCCTCTGAATTTGGATATCCATCTCAAGGTTGATGAAGGTCCAGAGGTCTGTACAGTTGCTGGCTGTTTTCCTGCAGCAGGTACCGCTTTGAAGGCCGCTACGAAAATTGCCGTTAGCATGTCCAGAGAGGTTTCACAGATGTCTGGTCAGGATGGTAAGGTGGAACCATTGCTCATCTCTTTGGACACCCTTCAAAGTGCTTCTCTTTAATAACCAGTGAAGAGAGTCCAACGGCTGTGCCAGGGGGTAAGCCTACATCAGTCCCTTCCTCTCAATCTAAAGCAGATCCTCCTCTTAAAAGGAAACAATTGCTAAAACATGTTTCACCTGCTCAGGATCCTACTCCAGACTGGCAAGCCTTTCCCAGAGCAATCTTAATGCCTTTATGGCTTTGTGACCATCTTTTGCTGCATCTCTTCTCCAGGTTTCTCCCATTTCAATTCCAAGGAGCTATTCTTTGGAGCAGAAGCCTTCTGAATAGGAAGTTTCCTCTTCAGATGAGTCTCTCACCTATTCCACCAAGATAGCTTCTCCTTTGGGTTATGCGTCCCCTGAATTTGAGTACATTGGTACTGACTCCCCTGAAGAGGACATCTCTTTCAGAGAAAACATTTAGAGGATGAGAGACTTCTTTAAATGGGACTGCTCTCAAGTCTCAGAGGTGCAGACGATGTACTTTGATCTCTTACAGATTGACTTCCCTTCTTCTTCTGCTATATCCCCTTTGTTGACTGGCCTTTTTTGATGTCGTCTTGTCAGCATCTAAGACACCTGACTCTCAATCCTCTGCCCCAAAAAGACCAGATAGATTTTACCAGGTGCCAGAGGACAGTAAATTTCTTTTTAAATATCCTACTGCAGATCCTGCTGTTATTTCAGTGCCCACAGATAGACCTTCTAAACATTTGCCTTCTGCATCCTTACTTCCATCTGATAAAGACAGTAAGATGATGGAGAGACTGGGTAAAAAAGTCTATACTTCATCTACACTGACCTTCAGGGCCATTAATTACCAAATAAATGTACAAATATGTTTTGGCCCTGCCATTTCTCTCAGACTTCACAGCTGCTGTCAGACTTTCAGACTCTGCAGTCAAGGTTCAGCTGTTGTTCCTCTTGACAGCCTCTTCCCAAATGACTCGTCATTCAATGAAATGCATGTATGATGCAGCTGAAGTTTCTACCATATCAGTTGCATTTTGCTCTGTCCTTTGAAGATATTCTTGATTGAGATTATAAGCCTTGTCTGCTGATATCAAGGCAAAACTTATGGATGTGACTCTTGAAAATTTTTTCTTCTTTGAAGCTAATGCTGATGCCCTTTTCAAATCTCTTCAAGAAAAAAGGGAAGGAGTTTCAGGAACTTAGGCATATTTTTGTGTCCCCAGTTCCTATGTACCACAGGAATTATCCTTCCAAGGAACAGTTTGTGAGGAAACAGTCCCATATCCCTCCTTGCACATCCAAGAAAGGGCCATGCAAGCAAAACTGTTCCAGGACTCAGCCTTCCACTACTCAGAAGCCCCTTTTCCAGACAAACTATGTAGCCTGCGTCTACCTGCCCAATCTTAGAAATATTTCTCTTTCACAGTGTCTGTCTCACTCTTTTTCTGCTTGGACAAACATTAATACAGACAAATGGGTGCTTTCAATTTTCCAAAACAGACATTGCAAGGTTTGGAAGTCCATTACACCTTTCATGGGTATCCCTCTGCCCCCTCAAAACCATCTTTCTCTTTTCTCTCAGGTACTTCAGGACTTGATTTTACAGTGAACCATTCAGTGTGTGCCTTCCCAGCAAAAAGGAAGAGGTTTTTACTCAAGGATGTTTCAAGTTCCCAGGAATGATGACCCATGGAGACCCATCTTAGACCTGTCTCACCTCAGCCTCTTTCTTTAGGTTTCCACCTTCAGCATGCTCTCCTTGCAAACCTTGTTCCTACTTTTACTGCCTCAGACCTTTCTGGTTTCTCTGCATATCAGAGATGAATATCTTTATATCCCCATCTATCCCCTTTTTAACAAATACTTACTGTTGCTTCATCTCATTTTCAATTGTCTGCTTGGCCCTCTGGACTCTCCATGGCCCCAAGGGTATTCAAAAAAATGCTTGGGTCCTGTTATTGCCTTTTGCAGACTTTAAGGAATCCATGTTTATCCTTACCTGGATAACCTGCTCATTCAGGTAACTCAAACAGGAATTCTGCTGGAGAATCTCCAAACAACCACCAGCCTGTTCCTAAGCCTGGGGTTCACTGTCAATTATAAAAAGTCCTTCCACACTCCTTCTCAGGAGCAGGTCTTCCTGGGATGCAGGATAAGGACAGATCTCATGATGGCATTTCTGCCCATTCAGAAAGTGCAATCTCTCTTAGTCTACTTTCAATAACTCCTACCACTCACTTCCTTGAGAGCCAGACTTCTAGGATTCAAAGCATCCATTATTCCCATACTACCCTTGGCCAAACTCCACATCAGGAAATTCTAGTGGTATCTGAAATCTCTCTGGTCCCAGCATGTGCATTCCCTGGATTTTGTTTTTCCTTTTCTTCCTTGTCTAAAAAAGAACTGCAGTGTTGGATTCAACAAACTTCACTGAAACCAAGTCTCCCTATGCAGCCTCCTCTTCCTGTGCAGGAGCTATTCACAAACACCTCAGACCTGGGGTGGGGAGCAACCTTGGGGAACCTGTAGGTCCATGGTCTTTGGTCCCCCTCTATAAGGAAGGAACACATACACATGAAAGAAATGAGGGAGTTGATTGTTGCTCTTCAAACTTTCTAATATTCTCTTTTCACAGCCCCCCCTGAAGCTTTTCACAGACAACTCCACAGTCCTTTGATATGTGAACAAATTGGGGGGAGGGTTCAAAGTCTTATCTGCTTTGCAGGTTTGCTTTTCAGGCTTGGGAGATTGCTTCCCAGTCAAAAGTCACCTTATGAGCAGTTTACATTCATTTAGCTCAAAATGTTCTGACATACACTCTGAGTAGGTCCAAGACTCAATCCCATGAATGGATGCTCCACAGCAATGTGTTTCTGGGCATTCTCTACCTGTGGGGTACACCTCAAATAGATATTTTTGCCTTCCCCCTGAACAGACAACTTTCTCAATTTTGTACCACAGTCCCAGGTCCTATGGTATGAAAGGTGGATGCCCTTTCAATATCTTAGAAGGGGGTGTTTCTTTATGCATCCCCCCTTCCCACTTATTTAGAACTTTCTGCTGAAGATTCAGCAGGACAAATCAAAAATCTTGTCGGTGACCCCTTTTGGCCAACACAGGACTGGTTCCCTCTTCTTCTGCATTTAGCCAAGGGCAATCATCACAAGTTACTTCACAGGGTGGACCTCCTAACACAAGACAAGAGATCACTCATTCACCCACATTTAACAACCCTGAAACCTAACTACTTAGGTGATAGGCGTCTTATCCCTTTTCAACACATTTTCTCTGAGGATGTGCTTCTAGTCCTGCAGAAGGTCAGGATACCCAATACTAGGAGATCCTACTTGTACAAGTGGAAGAGTTTCTCCAGCTGGTGTCTAAAGAAACAGCTAGATCCATGTTTAGTGGATATCTTTCTAGTTTTGATCAGCAAGAAAAGAACACTGTCAGGGTAAGGTATCACCTCCCAAAAAAAGCACAAATCCAAAATCAGAAGAGGATGATACTCCACAACAAACGAAGCAAAACCAGATGAATGAAAAGACAAGACAACAAACCATAAAATTTAAATCAACTTATATATAAGTAAAACACCAATGAAAAACACATTAACAAGTCACATGTAAGTTACAAAAATACATCATTTCCTTTCCATAAAAATTATATAAATATATCATAAAGATCTCATGTTAATAAATGAATAGTAGAAGTAAAATATTAAAACATACTAAAACACATATTGCATAGTGAGACTTATTACTACTGTTTTAATGTTTCAAAGGTTTATCTAATAAAAATGGTCTCAATGAAAATTTATCATTGAGACCATGACCTTTATATGCAGATAGCTTAATAATCCATTTTGCCTCAGCTTTTTCTGTCTTATTGCCAATATTACCAAGTCTTTCATTGAGACCATTTTTATTAGATAAACCTTTGAAACATTAAAACAGTAGTAATAAGTCTCACTATGCAATATGTGTTTTAGTATGTTTTAATATTTTACTTCTACTATTCATTTATTAACATGAGATCTTTATGATATATTTATATAATTTTTATGGAAAGGAAATGATGTATTTTTGTAACTTACATGTGACTTGCTAATGTGTTTTTCATTGGTGTTTTACTTATATATAAGTTGATTTAAATTTTATGGTTTGTTGAAGTCTGATGAAACGTTCCAAGCAACGTGAAAGCGATTACTTATTCGAATAAAGGACTTGTCTTTTCATTCATCTGGTTTTGCTTCATTTGTTGTGGAGTATCATCCTCTTCTGATTTTGGATCTTTCTAGTTTTATCTTATTTGTGTGAGCTGCCTAAGGCTGGATTGTCTTATTCTCCTGTAAAAGCCCACTTACCTGCCATTTCTGCATGTCTGCATCTATCCCCACCCCTAGTCTCTAGGCTAAAGTTAAAGTTTTTTCTTAAAGGTTTCCTTCATATCAGACCTTCCAGGAACTCTGTTTATCCACCCTGGGATTTGAATTTTGTACTGAAAAAACTCACTCAGGCCCCCTTTGAGCCTGCTGTCATGGCTTCCTTAAAGCATTGCACTTGGAAGATTGTACTGCTGGTGGCCATCACTTTTGCTAGAACAGTCTCTGAACTCCAAACTTTAATGGTTGCTCAACCTTTCCTTATATTCCACAAATATGGGGTCTTTCTGTGCACTAACCCCTCTTTCATGCCCAAGGTGGTTAATGATTTGTTCCTTAATCAATCTATTAATTTACCTGCATTTTCCCTCACCTCAACATTCCAGTGAAAGGGGGTACATACTCTGGATGTGCAAAGGCAACTCAGATTTTACCTAGATAAGTGCACTGGGAAAGCCTGTGTCAAAAAGGACCATCCCTTCATGGATTTCTAAGGCCACTTCTTTCTGCTATGTTTTCCATGGTAAAAATCTTTCTTTCTTGGTGAAACTAATTCTACTGATGCTGTTGTTTTATCTGGGCCATGGATACTGCTTCCATCTGGGACACAGCTATTTGGTCTTCTGTCCACACCTTTACCAAGCATTACAAGCTGGATGGCATCTCCAGATCCAGAGCAGAGTTTGACAAAGCAATCTTACTCAGTTTTGTGGTGAGTTCCTCTGCTCCATTCTCCTTTTACCTTTCATGAGCTTTGGTACATTCCCTCATGTTATGAATACTGTAACATGGGAATAGAAGGACATAGATTAGTTGTGTAAAATCTTACTATGACCATAGATGTCCTTCTATTCTAAGTTGCAGTATTCTATCCCACCCTCCTCCCCCTTGGTACTTGTATTTTTCTGGATGATAGTTTGCCTCTCCTTTTTATCCTTGGGCCAGTGTTCTGACTGGGGCATTCAGTTCTGAGGATAGTACATGCAGATGTTACTTTTATGGTTTATGTTTCCTGCTGGCTTCATGGGATGTTCCACATACCTTGCAATAGTAAAAGTCTTTTGCATACTGACTGGATCTTTGGGTTGCCTAGGCAGAGAATCCTTCCTGTTATGAATATTGCAACATGGAAGAGAAGGACCTCTATAGTTATGGTAAGATTTTATACAACTATTCTTTTTGCTTATATGTGTTACACAACGTCAAACATTTGGTATTCAGCAATTCTAATGAGTTCACACTTCATTTGCATCTTTACCATGCTCAGAGACCTGAATCTACTCTGTAGAAAGGTAACCCTGTAGCTAGGGTAGTTGAAGGTTAGGACAGTTGTGTATTTGGAGAAAAATGAATATTGTTCTTCCTTTTGACTTATCTGCAGAGAAGGCTTCTAATTTTGCAAAGGTATGATTGTATTTGGGGTGGATTGTTCTATAGAACTGCAGCCCCCCCCCCAGCTGTGGAAAGAAAAAGAAAAAAAGACAAAAAAAAATTGCGAGTCTTGGAACTTCTGCGCATGTGCGTGCGCATGTGTGTAAAATGCCCCAATTGATATGTACTGATGGCTAGATAGAACTCAGAATATCTGGTGGTGGTTAGAGAATACCTCAAGCTTGAATCCTGTACCTTGGGTGCAGGTAACAATAGCCTGACTTCCCTACCCACCGCCATCTGTGAAAACTTTGCAGATTATTGCCTCATATTTTTGTTCTGCTCTGTTCTGTTCCTCATAAAATCTGTGGTTTCTGGATTTTTGATTCAATAAATAGTTGATGATGCAGTTGTAGTATTGTTACCTCACAGCTAGAGGTTCTCTAGTTTGCTTCTTGGCTGGGGTGCCTTCTGTGTGGAGTCTGCATGTCCTCCCTGTGTTTGTGTGGGTGTACTCCATTACAAAGACATGTGTCTAGAGTGTTTTTCCCTGGGCCCCTTGCTGAAAATTGGCTTTTGTTCCAAGTCAGACTTTCCTGGTTAACAAATGTTAAATATAAATTACAGGCATTTGAATTTCAGACTTCATATTCTTCAGAAAGTACATGGTAACACAACACCTTTTATTCTAGCAATTGTCTAAGTTTATAAGATGAATATTTGAAATTTGTCCCTATTTTTGGGACTGTATTCCCCCATTATTGGCTTCATCCAGTTTGTTTGTGCTAAGGTAGAGCACTATGGTGAGAACTGAATTCACTGAATATGTTTGGGAGCTGTATTCCCCTATTACTGGCTTTGTTGAGGTGTTTTGTGCTAAGAGGTTGACAGTTGTGGTGAGAACTGAATTCACCGAATGGTAGCCATTTAAGTTGCAGTCTTCCTTGCTTTCACAAACTAGTTGATTTGGCATAGTGGTCTGTTGCTCTGACTGTTTTGGACAGGTTCCTGGGTTCAAGACTTGGCAATGAAATGTATGGTGGCAACATAACATTTTATTCTAGCAACTTTCCAAGATTGTACAATCAGTGTTTAAAATGTGTCCCTGGTTTTTGGGCTTTTGCCCCCCCCCCCCCAATAATTTTTTTTTCCAGATTTCTTGTACTACAAAGTTGAGAGATACAGCTGAGTGTCTAGTAGATTTTACAAGGAGCTGAGAGTTGCAAGGGAAGAGAAGTTTAGTGCTGCTTATGCTGAGCTGGCTTGCATTGTTAATAACACAACAGGTAGTTTACTTGCTTTTGATGCAGAAGGCTGTGGGTTCTATTCCCACAGTATGTAGATGTATTGGTGATACTGTACTGTGTTGTAAAGGGGGTGGATGCTTCAATCCCTTCTGGTGAAGATACTTAGTAACTATGAACCTGGTATCAGTTTGCCATCCATTCCCTATTGCAATATTACTATCATATCATTTTTTATGTAACATAGGCAATTTATTACTCAAGGGAAACAGGCACTTTGTTTGTAGATGAAACAATGAAATATAAAGTTGTTTGCTAGCAGCAACTTCTTTATTAGTTACAGATCTCTTCAATGTGGAATTATTTAGGTGAATTTTGCTTCAGAGATTCTGCATATTTACTGATACTGGTGGACTGTAGAAGTTTGAGTAGACTTTTATATTGAAAATGTTCTGAATTGGGCAGTTTTGTCATTACTGGTGCTTGTATTTTGTTTCATTGTTGAAAATGTTGAAAGCAATAAATTTAAAACTCCCTCTAACAACTGTATTGCATTATACAAGGAATATTATTTAATACAATCAGGAAGGTGTATCAAAGAACACATGTATATTTTGTGTGCAATGGGCCTATGGTTTGAAAACAGCCCAAAGTTAATCTTTATCTGCCACTGGCAAAATGTATTTTCTTTGAATGTGGGTTTCAATGCTGTTTCAATGAATGTGAGTTTCAAGGGCAGAGAAGCTTGAATACTAAGTCTATTTTCATTGTGAAACTGCATTGCTTTGTTTAGCAGATGTGTGTTAGTGTTTGTACTGTAAAATGCAAAATAAAACATTCAAATGAAATCCAAATCATAACAGAAGTAAAGCAGTATGCACGTTACTGTGTTTATGGTAAATGGGGTGAAATAGCCAAGTAATGGGACATTGGAATGGCTGCATGGGGGAGGCTCCATTCGACCACGATTTTGTGAGGGGGGGAAGGGCGGCAAGCTCAAAGACAGCCCCGGCTGAACTATACCTCTGAACTGTCCAGATTTGGTAGAATGAATAGATTTTTGCTTCTTATTTTTGGTTTGTTCCTCATAAAATTTGTGGTTTTCTGGCAAATCATTTAGGAATGAAGTCACTAAATAATGGCAGACATTGAGTTTCAGACTTCATAACCTTCAGAAAAATGCATGCTAACACAAGACCTGTTATTCTATCAACTGTCTAAATTTATGCAAGAGAAATTTTTAGTACTGTTTGTATGTTCCCCCAATATATTCGGCCTTGTCCAGATTTCCTGCATTAAAAGATTGAGAGGTACGTGCAAATAAATTGCTTTATAGAATTAGGAATATCCAAACCTCTCAACTGTCCCCAATTTTGGCTCAATATGTTGTTCTCCCCCTAATAGTCCCTCCTCAAAATGGCAATTTTGGAAGAAAACATGGAAAGTTTACAATTATAAATAAATGTAATGATCAGAGTTATAGATTACTTTTATTTCAGAAATGCACGTAGATTTGTTTATTTTGTCAGCTGTTCAAGTTAACAGTACTAACATTAAAAAAAAGTGTCCCATCTTTGACAGGTTCCCAGCTGTATTCTGTGGCAATTTTATATTTTTGCATCACATTTTTGGTCTGTTTTTCATAAAATTGCAGATGTCTGGTAAATTAGTGGCAAGTCATTAAAAATTGAAGTTAGACAATAATGACAGATGTTTGAGTTTCAGATTTCATACCCTTCAGAAAATTCATACTAATGCAAGACCTACTGCAATTCTATTATCTTTCTAAGTTTATAAGAGCAATATTAAAAAATTGTTCTTATTTTTGGGCCTTTGTCCCACTTATATGTATGGCTTTGTCCAGATTTCTTGCACTGAGGTTGAAACATATGAGAAATGTGTCAGAGTTATCACTGTCAACCAGAGACATTTCAAATTGTGACATACTTATTGCACCCCACTCCCCATTTAGTGACTCTGGATGTGTCCATGCAAGGCAAGGAGCAGTTATGCAGTGTAAGTGTGAAGAGTATTCCCCCATCCAAGGTAGACACAACTACAACAGTGGCTTTTCATCTGTCCTTGCTTTTGCAGAATGTTCTGGTCTTTTGTTATATTTTTATACTGTTGATTTATGCTTTTTATTATTCAGAAAAATGCATGATGTTGCAGTGGCCTATTGCTCTGTGTATATGTAGCAATGCTTTAATGATCATCAGATAAGTTTGTCTGAGATTGTAAGATGCAAGTAAGCTTTAATAAGCATACTGTTAAAGAATTACCAACATTGAAAGCATTTTTGTTGTTGCCATGCAGATAATATTTACATAACAAGATAACATATAAGACTTAGGTATTGAAATGCATATGACAAGTATTTGTAATAAAGGTCAGTATTACAGTATTTTCAGAAGCTCATTTGTTGAAGACTTGCAGTCATCCTTGCAGGCTTTACCCGTAAACTAAACAGAATGCCAATCTATCATGTGTGGTCCATAACCTGTACAGTAATCCTTTAAGCAATTTATCTTGAACTTGTTTCTTTTTTGCTGTTCATTTTTTACTTTGATCATGTTTTCCCCATGAATCAAGTAGATAGCTGTCAGGCAGCAGGTCTTTTTTGGATAAGAAACATTTTTACAAGTGGAGATATCACAGAGATTGCTACTTACAGCACGTTACTTGGTACTTTTATAAAGCTGAAAATAAATTATAATTAGAACTGCAGTACAAGGAGAAGTGCTTTGAGTTGAATGCTGCTTTTTTGTACTTGATTTTGACTGGCATTCCAGTAATGTATTTAAAAAGTAATTTATTTTTACATGCCTCACAAACTTTTTGTTTCCATCTAGATATTAAGTAAGCTGTCATGTAGCCAATGCACTGAACTATTTTTTTTCTTCTACACTTCATTTTGTCTTGATTTGACTCTCGTAATGATGGTTTGGCACCCAGGGCAGCATATTTCATTAAAGTTCCAGTTGTGATTTTGAGCATAGCCCCATCCCTTTCTAGTTGGCCACACCCCTTACATTGGCCTCACACATTCAGTGGTCTCCTGCAGCCCCCCTTTGATTTGAAGTCAGCAGCCGCCACTACAAAGTAGATGTCTCAACCATACTGAATTCCTCTGTAAATACCAGTTTTGAGGGCAAAATATTGGGGTGCTAAGAATATCCGAGTGGCCTCTTTAATTTCCGAATTCCAGGTCTTTTTTTTTTTTTGGAATTTGCAGAGCATGCGCAATGACATTAGCTTCAGGAGGCACTTTCTTTTTATATGTGCCAGAATAACTGCAGCTAGTTTTACTTATTGGCAATCTGCAGCTTGTTTAATGGTTACAGGCCAGCAGTCATCACATCAGTGTGAGAGAAACTTTCTTTTTATATGTGCAGAGCAGAGAAAACGCAGCTTGTTTTACTGTTTTACTTAATGGCAGCCAGTCATCAGTGTAGCTTGTTTTACTGTTTTACTTAATGGCAGTCATCTGTGTAGCATGTTTTACTGTTTTACTTAATGGCAGTCTGCAGCTTGTTTAATGGTTATGGCAGTCATCACGTCAGTGTGAGAGAAACTTTATTTTTATATGTGCTTATTTTGTAAGGGCAGTCAAGGCAGCTTGACAGAGGTGCAAGAGTTCCTTAATAGCAGCCAGTCATCAATGAGAGAGAACTTTACATATGTGTCAGAAACATCACTGAAAGAAACAGCAGCTTACTTTCTTTAACTGCTTTCTTTCCATAGGGCAGCTGAGCGAAACGGCAGCTTACTTTCTTTAACTGCATCAGTGTGAATTGTTTTCTTTTCATACGACAGCAGAAAGAAATGGCAGCTTACTTTCATTACTTTTTCATATGTGAAAGAAACTGCAGCTTTGCAAAGTGTGAGAGAACTTTTCGTATGCCAGAAATGTTACTGAAAGAAACATTACTTTCTTTACCTGCATCATTTGAATTACTGGTTGCGACTCGCACTAGCTAATGTGTGCACTGTGCAAGCATTTTTACTGGTCGCCATCTAGTAATGGTGCGATTTTAAATGGAAGCATTCATCACCCAACATGTCCTTAAGGCTTTGCCTTATGAAGAATTATTACATATTAGACATGCATATAGCAACTGGCACAATTTTTGCCAGAAGTTAAAACTATTTGTGCATTTCATTTAAGAAGCTTTTCCCATACTGATATATGTAAGCTTATTTTAAAGTGTGCAGTATGGTGAGATCCTCTTTATTTTCATCTTCATCTCTTTAGAAGTTTGATTATGGAGTCAATATCATGAATATATATGACCATTTGTTGTTTTATATGTTAGAGCATAATGTTTCAGATCAACAGATTTGTAATACTGAGAAAGAAATGGAAATAGCTGACAACAGATAAACATATATTTAAATATTTTCAGTAAATCCTAGGCTTGATTTAAGAAGAGGTAAAAAATTACGTGATTTTCTGGTACACAGTCATTTTTAAAGACCTGACATTAAAGTTCCAGTATGTGTGAATATCTACACAGGTCCTTTAAATTCTGGTAGTTGTTTAGTGTGCCAGTATGTGGCTATTTTTTTTTTTTTTGTAAGATTAATAGTGCTAAGTTAGATATTTTACTTTTTCAATTAAGTGTCCTTGTGGTTATGCAGAATATCATTTTTCATATCCTTCAGGAAGTTAAATATGTATTTTACAACAAGGTGCACAGCAAGTGTGGGGGTGATTTAAAACAAGTCTAACAATGTAAAGTAGCTGTTTTTGTTATTACATTTCATAGATTATCCCCAGATGGTTTAAACAGGGAAACAAACAAACCAAAGTCCTGTGCCAATGCCAAAGTCCTGCCAGACACCAACAGCCAAATCCAAGAGTAAAAGAAAGTAAGGCAGAACACTGCTATGAAGCGTAATTCTTTTATTAAAACACAAATATCCAAGGTTAGCGCTTTCGGGATAAAAAACCCTTCATCAGACACAGTAAAATCTCATCAAACATTATTTAAAATATCCACCAGCCAATGAGCTACTAGTAAACTACCCGCCTTTTTTGTAGTGCAGGTTTTAAAGGGACCATGTCATTAAGACCAGGGCTCCTATGAGCCATCAATTGTAAAATCCAATGTGATTCCAGGGATTCTGTGATTAATTTTACATCACCACCTCTATTATTCATTGTCACATTGGTTATGGCCTTAAAAAGAAAGGTATGGGTAGGATTTAATTCAATGTGCCTATATAGTGCATTATGCTTGTCCTTATTCCTAATACTGGACAGGTGCTGTAGCACCCTTACCTTGAGCATATTATTTGTCTTTCCTACATAAAACCCCGTGCATTGTGTGCACTCAGCTATGTAGACCAAATTTACTGTCCTGCAAGTAGCTCTAGCTTTAAAACTAAAAGTTCGCCCATTATTTGGTTGAATAAAAGTGGTGTCTTTATTAATGTACGGACAAACTTTACAGGCCCCACAAGGTACGGTGCCTATATTTACTTTAAATGGTCTTTCTATGGTAAATCCCCTCTCTTTACATAATATGTCCTTGAGGTTCCTGTTGCGCCTATACCCAAAAGTGGGGCGTGGACCAACAATCTCCCTCAACTTGGTATCACTTCTTAGGATATTCCAATTTTTATATACAATATCCCTGATGTCACCTATGTTGCTACTATAGGTGAAGTATACCTTCGGACATTCTGTATTAACATGGGGCATTTTAAGTACATTCATTTCACTTTGTGTGCATCTAAGCCAAGGCTTATATCTATCCACCCTTTTTGATTTGCTATTATTCATGGTCTGATCAACCAATTGTTCTTTGTAACCTCTGTCCAAAAAGCAATGCTTCAAACCATCCACTTCTTTTTCAAATTGGGTGTCATCTAAACATATCCTTGATACCCTACATGCCTGTCCCTGAACAATGTTCGCAAACATGTATCGAGGGTGCATGCTATCAAAACTAAGCATACTATTCTTCCAGCATTCCTTCCTGTAGATGCTGGAAACTAAACCCTCATTAGTCCTAGTAATACAGACATCTAAAAAATCCATTTGAAAATCAGAGTACTTTAAAGTAAATCTAAGAAAAGTGGTTGTGGAATGTAAATATTCCACAAAACTTTCCAAAGAGGGAATGTCACCCTTCCAAAATACAAACACATCATCAACAAAACGCATATAAGCCCCTATATATTGCATCCAATACTGATTGTGAAAGATGGTGTCCCTTTCCCAAAAAGAAAGGACCAGATTGGCATAGGTGTTAGCACAGGGGGTGCCTATGGCCACCCCCTGTGCTTGCCTGTAGATCTGCTTAGCTCCAATGAAGACATTGTTTTCTAAAACTAGGGTCAACATATTTTTGATTAAAGAAATTTTTGTAGCTTCTTCCCCCAGATCGTGTAGTACTTCCCCCACAGCATGTATACCATACTCATTACTGATCACAGTAAATAAATTTTGAATGTCTAAAGTAACAAGTAACAAGTTACCTTTGGGCAAATGTTGGTTAAATTCACTTACTACTTGCAGAAAACTCGCTGTGTCCTTTAAAATATTAGGTATTCTATTAACAAAGGGATTGAGAGTGTGTTCAAGCCAGATGGAAATGTTTTCTGTCACCCATCCCCTGCCAGAAACAATCAGGCGAAGGGGAGGGTCAGACAGTTATTTATGAATCTTTGGTAAAGCTTTGAACACTGGAGTTACAGCTTTCTCAATCAGCAAAAATTTTAGCAAATCTTCATTAATATTCATTTCAAAGCATAATTGCTTTAAGCTAGTGTGCACATTATCTATCACCCACTTCACAGTTACAGGGTTAATTGGTATGTATGTCATTCTGTCTGACAATAAATGCTCAATTTTAATATTATATATAGCTGTATCTAGCACCACTACACCTCCTCCTTTATCTGCATTTTTTATAACCAAATTCTGATTATTACTCAAGTCCCTTAATGCTTTCTGTTGTAACTGAGATAAATTATAAAATCTACTGGTCTCTTTATTCTTAAAGTATTCCTGCAGATCATTTTCGCAGCTACTAATAAAAAGGCTCATGGCTGGAGAAAAAGGTGGAGTGTAGCAGCTAGGCCGTTTCAGACCACCTCTATTAAAACTTGTATTACCAAATACACATTTAAGGGCTAAACCCCTACAGTACATCATTAAATCTAAAATTATATCTTGAAAAGTACTATTTTGTCCTGGAACAAATGTCCTCTGGAAGAACACCCAAAAAATGCTGTGGCTCCTATGTGGCTTTGGGACGTGCTCCCTGTTCCAAAGCCAATATGTCACAAGCGACAAAATCAGAAGGAGGAGTAATTTCCTCTGATTGGGTGTTCTTCCAGCACCTGTCAAGAAACGAGGTGCGTGGAAGAGATCATTGAGCGAGGGAAGGGACGCCACCAAGAAGAGGAGAACTATGGACTGACTATTTCTGATACTTCTGGTATCGTATACAATCTTTCATCACATGTTTTAACTAAAGAAGAGCTTTATGTTCTTGAAAAAGGATTGACATTTGTTCCAGGACAAAATAGTACTTTTCAAGATATAATTTTAGATTTAATGATGTACTGTAGGGGTTTAGCCCTTAAATGTGTATTTGGTAATACAAGATTTAATAGAGGTGGTCTGAAACGGCGTAGCTACTACACTCCACCTTTTTCTCCAGCCATGAGCCTTTTTATTAGTAGCTGCGAAAATGATCTGCAGGAATACTTTAAGAATAAAGAGACCAGTAGATTTTATAATTTATCTCAGTTACAACAGAAAGCATTAAGGGACTTGAGTAATAATCAGAATTTGGTTATAAAAAATGCAGATAAAGGAGGAGGTGTAGTGGTGCTAGATATAGCTATATATAATATTAAAATTGAGCATTTATTGTCAGACAGAATGACATATATACCAATTAACCCTGTAACTGTGAAGAGGGTGATAGATAATGTGCACACTAGCTTAAAGCAATTATGCTTTGAAATGAATATTAATGAAGATTTGCTAAAATTTTTGCTGATTGAGAAAGCTGTAACTCCAGTGTTCAAAGCTTTACCAAAGATTCATAAATCACTGTCTGACCCTCCCCTTCACCCGATTGTTTCTGGCAGGGGATGGGTGACAGAAAACATTTCCATCTGGCTTGAACACACTCTCAATCCCTTTGTTAATAGAATACCTAATATTTTAAAGGACACAGTGAGTTTTTTGCAAGTAGTAAGTGAATTTAACCAACATTTGCCCAAAGGTAACTTGTTACTTGTTACTTTAGACGTTCAAAATTTATTTACTGTGATCAGTAATGAGTATGGCATACATGCTGTGGGGGAAGTACTACACGATCTGGGGGAAGAAGCTACAAAAATTTCTTTAATCAAAAATATGTTGACCCTAGTTTTAGAAAACAATGTCTTCATTGGAGCTAAGCAGATCTACAGCACAGGGGGTGGCCATGGGCACCCCCTGTGCTAACACCTATGCCAATCTGGTCCTTTCTTTTTGGGAAAGGGACACCATCTTTCACAATCAGTATTGGATGCAATATATAGGGGCTTATATGTGTTTTGTTGATGATGTGTTTGTATTTTGGAAGGGTGACATTCCCTCTTTGGAAAGTTTTGTGGAATATTTACATTCCACAACCACTTTTCTTAAATTTACTTTAAAGTACTCTGATTTTCAAATGGATTTTTTAGATGTCTGTATTACTAGGACTAATGAGGGTTTAGTTTCCAGCATCTACAGGAAGGAATGCTGGAAGAATAGCATGCTTAGTTTTGATAGCATGCACCCTCGATACATGTTTGCGAACATTGTTCAGGGACAGGCATGTAGGGTATCAAGGATATGTTTAGATGACACCCAATTTGAAAAAGAAGTGGATGGTTTGAAGCATTGCTTTTTGGACAGAGGTTATAAAGAACAATTGGTTGATCAGACCATGAATAATAGCAAATCAAAAAGGGTGGATAGATATAAGCCTTGGCTTAGATGCACACAAAGTGAAATGAATGTACTTAAAATGCCCCACGTTAATACAGAATGTCCGAAGGTATACTTCACCTATAGTAGCAACATAGGTGACATCAGGGATATTGTATATAAAAATTGGAATATCCTAAGAAGTGATACCAAGTTGAGGGAGATTGTTGGTCCACGCCCCACTTTTGGGTATAGGCGCAACAGGAACCTCAAGGACATATTATGTAAAGAGAGGGGATTTACCATAGAAAGACCATTTAAAGTAAATATAGGCACCGTACCTTGTGGGGCCTGTAAAGCTTGTTCAAACATTAATAAACACACCACTTTTATTCAACCAAATAATGGGCGAACTTTTAGTTTTAAAGCTAGAGCTACTTGCAGGACAGTAAATTTGGTCTACATAGCTGAGTGCACACAATGCACAGGGTTTTATGTAGGAAAGACAAATAATATGCTCAAGGTAAGGGTGCTACAGCACCTGTCCAGTATTAGGAATAAGGACAAGCATAATGCACTATATAGGCACATTGAATTAAATCCTACCCATACCTTTCTTTTTAAGGCCATAACCAATGTGACAATGAATAATAGAGGTGGTGATGTAAAATTAATCACAGAATCCCTGGAATCACATTGGATTTTACAATTGATGGCTCATAGGAGCCCTGGTCTTAATGATATGGTCCCTTTAAAACCTGCACTACAAAAAAGGCGGGTAGTTTACTAGTAGCTCATTGGCTGGTGGATATTTTAAATAATGTTTGATGAGATTTTACTGTGTCTGATGAAGGGTTTTTATCCCGAAAGTGCTAACCTTGGATATTTGTGTTTTAATAAAAGAATTACGCTTCATAGCAGTGTTCTGCCTTACTTTCTTTTACTCATGGTTTAAACAGGACTATGGACTGACAAGCCCTACAACATAAAAAAAATAGTTCTTATTGTTAAATTTTGGACTATCTCCATCCAGATTAAACAGTGATATGGACTGGAAAGTGATTTTAAGTTGATTCAACTTGCCTGTTACTAGCATAAATACTGTTTGCAAGC
This sequence comes from Protopterus annectens, assembly GCF_019279795.1. NCBI lineage: Eukaryota > Metazoa > Chordata > Ceratodontiformes > Protopteridae > Protopterus > Protopterus annectens. The sequence goes on along the minus strand of NC_056728.1, from coordinate 510,536,773 downwards.
ATATAAGGAGTTAAATATTTTCTTTTTATTTAAACAGTTGTTATTTTAACTGTTTCATTGATCTATTGCTTAACTGAAGTCCTTATTTACCAGCATATGTTTTATCTCTGGCTTCTCTAGGAAGGTCAATCAGTAACAGAAGGATGAACCACTCCACAGTAAATAAATGCACCTATTCAGGCCAAATTCAATAAAACCAATACTGGAGGTTATTGAAAAAAATAAATCAAATGATAAGCGCTTTTGTCCTGATCACTTCAGAACTTCATCAGATAATAAATTTAATCACACAATCTATTTATATAGTACAGAAAAACTGGGTAAAAATCATTAAACAATTAATACATTATTAAAACTGACACACCCCTTAAAGAAAAAGACATTTAAAAGACTGCATTGTATATGTAACATATAAAATCTGTATAAGATGGAATAAATAGATGGTACAAATCTCTCATTGTAATATAAAAACATAGATAAAATGGTGTTTAAAAATACATAAATAATGAATAAATGATTTAAAACAGTGTTATCTTTCTAGGGCTTTTAATTTTAAGGGAGAGCTGATAGAAATGTGTTCATTTAAGCCTGGCCAACTAGAGGTATTAAGATGCAGTTGCCAGTAAAGCTCCATCTTTTCTAGTAAAAGAGACCAGGCTCCACCTCGAGATTCTGTTTTAATAAAAGAGACCAGGCTCCACCTCGAGATTCTGTTTTAATAAAAGAGACCAGGCTCCACCTCGAGATTCTGTTTTAATAAAAGAGACCAGGCTCCACCTCGAGGTTCGGTTTTAATAAAAGAGACCAGGCTCCACCACAAGGTTCTGTTTTAATAAAAGAGACCAGGCTCCACCTCGAGGTTCGGTTTTAATAAAAGAGACCAGGCTCCACCTCGAGGTTCTGTTTTAATAAAAGAGACCAGGCTCCACCTCAAGGTTCTGTTTTAATAAAAGAGACCAGACTCCACCTTGAGGTTCTGTTTTAATAAAAGAGACCAGGCTCCACCTCGAGGTTCTGTTTTAATAAAAGAGACCAGGCTCCACCTCGAGGTTCTGTTTTAATAAAAGAGACCAGGCTCCACCTCAAGGTTCTGTTTTAATAAAAGAGACCAGGCTCCACCTCGAGGTTCTGTTTTAATAAAAGAGACCAGGCTCCACCCTGAGGTTCGGTTTTAATAAAAGAGACCAGGCTCCACCTCGAGGTTCTGTTTTAATAAAAGAGAGCAGGCTCCACCTCGAGGTTCGGTTTTAATAAAAGAGACCAGACTCCACCTTGAGATTCTGTTTTAATAAAAGAGACCAGGCTCCACCTCGAGGTTCTGTTTTAATAAAAGAGACAAGGCTCCACCTCGAGGTTCTGTTTTAATAAAAGAGACCAGGCTCCACCTCGAGGTTCTGTTTTAATAAAAGAGACCAGGCTCCACCTCGAGGTTCTGTTTTAATAAAAGAGACCAGGCTCCACCTCGAGGTTCTGTTTTAATAAAAGAGACCAGGCTCCACCTCGAGGTTCTGTTTTAATAAAAGAGACCAGGCTCCACCTCGAGGTTCGGTTTTAATAAAAGAGACCAGGCTCCACCTCAAGGTTCTGTTTCAATAAAAGAGACCAGGCTCCACCTCGAGGTTCTGTTTTAATAAAAGAGACCAGGCTCCACCTCGAGGTTCTGTTTTAATAAAAGAGACCAGGCTCTGCCTCGAGATTCTGTTTTAATAAAAGAGACCAGGCTCCACCTCGAGGTTCTGTTTTAATAAAAGAGACCAGGCTCCACCCCGAGGTTTGGTTTTAATAAAAGAGACCAGGCTCCACCTCGAGGTTCTGTTTTAATAAAAGAGACCAGGCTCAAACTCGAGGTTCAGTTTTAATAAAAGAGACCAGGCTCCACCTCAAAATTCTGTTTTAATTAAGGAGACCAGGCTCCACCTCGAGGTTCTGTTTTAATAAAAAAGACCAGGCTCCACCTCGAGGTTCTGTTTTAATAAAAGAGACCAGGCTCCACCTCGAGGTTCTGTTTTAATAAAAGAGACCAGGCTCCACCTCGAGGTTCTGTTTTAATAAAAGAGATCAGGCTCCACCTCGAGGTTCTGTTTTAATAAAAGAGACCAGGCTCCACCTTGAGGTTCTGTTTTAATAAAAGAGACCAGGCTCCACGTCGAGGTTCTGTTTTAATAAAAGAGACCAGGCTCCGCCTCGAGGTTCTGTTTTAATAAAAGAGACCAGACTCCACCTCGAGGTTCTGTTTTAATAAAAGAGACGAGACTCCGCCTCGAGATTCTGTTTTAATAAAAGAGACCAGGCTCCACCCCGAGGTTCTGTTTTAATAAAAGAGACCAGGCTCCACCTCAAGGTTCTGTTTTAATAAAAGAGACCAGGCTCCACCTCAAGGTTCTGTTTTAATAAAAGAGACCAGGCTCCACCTCGAGATTCTGTTTTAATAAAAGAGACCAGGCTCCACCTCGAGGTTCTGTTTTAATAAAAGAGACCAGGCTCCACCTCGAGGTTCTGTTTTAATAAAAGAGACCAGGCTCCACCTCGAGGTTCTGTTTTAATAAAAGAGACCAGGCTCCACCTCGAGGTTCTGTTTTAATAAAAGAGACCAGGCTCCACCTCGAGGTTCTGTTTTAATAAAAGAGACCAGGCTCCGCCTCAAGATTCTGTTTTAATAAAAGAGACCAGGCTCCACCTCGAGGTTCTGTTTTAATAAAAGAGACCAGGCTCCACCCCGAGGTTTGGTTTTAATAAAAGAGACCAGGCTCCACCTCGAGGTTCTGTTTTAATAAAAGAGACCAGGCTCCACCTCGAGGTTCGGTTTTAATAAAAGAGACCAGGCTCCACCTCGAGATTCTGTTTTAATAAACGAGACCAGGCTCCACCTCGAGGTTCTGTTTTAATAAAAGAGACCAGGCTCCACCTCGAGGTTCTGTTTTAATAAAAGAGACCAGGCTCCACCTCGAGGTTCTGTTTTAATAAAAGAGACCAGGCTCCACCTCGAGGTTCTGTTTTAATAAAAGAGACCAGGCTCCACCTCGAGGTTCTGTTTTAATAAAAGAGATCAGGCTCCACCTCGAGGTTCTGTTTTAATAAAAGAGACCAGGCTCCACCTCGAGGTTCTGTTTTAATAAAAGAGACCAGGCTCCACCTCGAGGTTCTGTTTTAATAAAAGAAACCAGGCTCCACCTCGAGGTTCTGTTTTAATAAAAGAGACCAGGCTCCGCCTCGAGATTCTGTTTTAATAAAAGAGACCAGGCTCCACCTCGAGGTTCTGTTTTAATAAAAGAGACCAGGCTCCACCCCGAGGTTCGGTTTTAATAAAAGAGACCAGGCTCCACCTCGAGGTTCTGTTTTAATAAAAGAGACCAGGCTCCACCCCGAGGTTCGGTTTTAATAAAAGAGACCAGGCTCCACCTCGAGATTCTGTTTTAATAAAAGAGACCAGGCTCCACCTCGAGGTTCTGTTTTAATAAAAGAGACCAGGCTCCACCTCGAGGTTCTGTTTTAATAAAAGAGACCAAGCTCCACCTCGAGGTTCTGTTTTAATAAAATAGACCAGGCTCCACCTCGAGGTTCTGTTTTAATAAAAGAGATCAGGCTCCACCTCGAGGTTCTGTTTTAATAAAAGAGACCAGGCTCCACCTCGAGGTTCTGTTTTAATAAAAGAGACCAGGCTCCACCTCTTGGTTCTGTTTTAATAAAAGAGTCCAGGCTCCGCCTCGAGGTTCTGTTTTAATAAAAGAGACCAGACTCCGCCTCGAAGTTCTGTTTTAATAAAAGAGACCAGACTCCGCCTCGAGATTCTGTTTTATTAAAAGAGACCAGGCTCCACCCCGTGGTTCTGTTTTAATAAAAGAGACTAGGCTCCACCTCAAGGTTCTGTTTTAATAAAAGAGACCAGGCTCCACCTCAAGGTTCTGTTTTAATAAAAGAGACCAGGCTCCACCTCGAGATTCTGTTTTAATAAAAGAGACCAGGCTGCACCTCGAGGTTCTGTTTTAATAAAAGAGACCAGGCTCCACCTCGAGATTCTGTTTTAATAAAAGAGACCAGGCTCCACCTCGAGGTTCTGTTTTAATAAAAGAGACCAGGCTCCACCTCGAGGTTCTGTTTTAATAAAAGAGACAAGGCTCCACCTCGAGGTTCTGTTTTAATAAAAGAGACCAGGCTCCACCTCGAGATTCTGTTTTAATAAAAGAGACCAGACTCCGCCTCGAGGTTCTGTTTTAATAAATGAGACCAGGCTCCACCTCGAGGTTCTGTTTTAATAAAAGAGACCAGGCTCCACCTCGGGGTTCTGTTTTAAAAAAAGAGACCAGGCTCCACCTCGAGGTTCTGTTTTAATAAAAGAGACCAGGCTCCACCTCGAGTTTCGGTTTTAATAAAAGAGACCAGGCTCCACCTTGAGGTTCTGTTTTAATAAAAGAGACCAGGCTCCACCTCGAGGTTCTGTTTTAATAAAAGAGACCAGGCTCCACCTCGAGGTTCTGTTTTAATAAAAGAGACCAGGCTCTGCCTCGAGATTCTGTTTTAATAAAAGAGACCAGGCTCCACCTCGAGGTTCTGTTTTAATAAAAGAGACCAGGCTCCGCCTCGAGATTCTGTTTTAATAAAAGAGACCAGGCTCCGCCTCGAGGTTCTGTTTTAATAAAAGAGACCAGGCTCCACCCCGAGGTTCGGTTTTAATAAAAGAGACCAGGCTCCACCTCGAGGTTCTGTTTCAATAAAACAGATCAGGCTCCACCTCGAGGTTCTGTTTTAATAAAAGAGACCAGGCTCCACCTCGATGTTCTGTTTTAATAAAAGAGACCAGGCTCCACCTCTTGGTTCTGTTTTAATAAAAGAGACCAGGCTCCACCTCGAGGTTCTGTTTTAATAAAAGAGACCAGGCTCCACCTCGAGATTCTGTTTTAATAAAAGAGCCAGGCTCCACCTCCAGGTTCTGTTTTAATATTATCAATGACAGCAAAATGAAAAGAATGACTAGTATTTTTCATTATGTGCTTGCTAAGTGCATTTGTATCTTTTTTGATTTTATGTCATACAAATGCTCATATATACGTTTTTATAATTTCCTGTCCATTTTTCTAATATAAAAACAGCTACAACAATTACATAGAGTACAATAAATAATCCTTTCAGATCCACAATTGTATTTTTGATTAAGTTTTTATGATGAAAGCTTTCAGTAAACTAGTTGAGAATGATCTGTATAAAATGGAAAAGAGAGTGGGTAAGTCCAGTAAATGAAAGGGCGATTTTACTTATGCACAGAGGAGAGCCCTTCAACAACTAAGGAGTGATCCCTCCCTTGTCATTAGACCTGCTGACAAGGGGGGTGCCCTGGTAGTTATGGATTCTGAATTCTATGATGAGGCAATGAGGTCTATGTTATCAGACCAAAGGTTTTACAGTTTGGTGGAATGGTGGAGAGATTCCTGCACCCAGTGGTTGATGCAAATGTTTATATTCTAAGGGACACAAAACAGTGCCTGTTGGATTTGTATGAGTTTGTGAGATCTGTCCCTGTTGATCTCCGATATTATTTAGTCACGATGGATGTTCAGTCCCTATTCCCTGTGATACCAAACAGAGATGGGGTGCAGTTGGTGGCTGATTACTTGAAGGACAAATCTGGATTAGATAGTGATGCAGTGGATTTGTTAGCTTTGTTTTTGGAAGTTGTGTTATTGAACAACATTTTTTGATTTGGTTCTCATTTCTATTTACAGAAGGATGGCGTGGCTATGGGCACTTCTTGTGCCAATAACTATGCCAACCTCTTTATGGCTGCATGGGAGACCAAGAGAATTTATTGTTAGTGTTGTGCAATTAGTATGAATTTATGCAGTTTTTTGTTTTTTATGCATTTCTATTCATGTTTTATGAGTGGTATAGGCATTCTTATTTTACTATGGTTAATGTATTTTACAGTAAGCACTTTATTTATGTTGTGCACTATGATAGTTGCATTGTGCCTTAATGGTTTATCTGTTTTTGTGCCTTTTTTGCCATATAAGAGTGTATAAGGGGGGGGGGGTTCTTTTGGTCTGAAGAAGCCTATCCAGGTGAAAGCGCTTATCACGTCTCCTGTTTGTATCACAATAAATCAGAATTTTAAAGTTCATGAAGCAGCGGTTCTTCCAGCTTTGTTTCCTGCATTTTGGTTAGTGCTGTGTTTACTGCCCGGATCGCTACTGTGCCTTTTATGCTAGTTTACCATTTTATCTATGTTTTTATATTACAATGAGAGTTTTGTGCCATCTATTTATTCCATCTTATACAGATTTTATATGTTACATATACAATACAGTCTTTTACGTGTCTTTTCCTTTAAGGGTGTGTGTCAGTTTAAATAATGTATTAATTGTTTAATGATTTTTTTACCTAGTTTTTTTGTATTATATGAATAGATTGTGTGATTAAATTTATTATCTGATGAAGTTCTGAAGTGGTCAGGACGAAAGCGCTTATTTGTTTTATTCTTTTCAATAAACTCCAGTATTGATTTTATTGAATTTGACCTGAATAGGTGCATTTTTTTACTGTAGAGTGGTTCATCCTTCTGTTCCTGCTTGGCATTTTTGTGGTTTGCAACAGTTTTTTCTTGTCTTTTTTCTCTAAGAAGGTCTTGTTGAAGCAGGCGCTCACTAGTTAATGTGTGCAAGCATTTCTTTACCTGCATCATTTAAATTACTGGTCTGGTCACACTAGTTAATGTGTGCAAGCATTTCTTTACCTGCATTATTTGAATTACTGGTTGCACTAGTTAATGTGTGCAAGCATTTCTTTGCCTGCATTACTGGACTCACTAGTGGATGTGTGCAACCATTTCTTTAACTACATCATTTGAGTTACTGGTTGCACTAGTTAATGTGTGCAAGCATTTGATTACTGGTAGGTGACACTTTGTGGTGTGTGCGTGTCTGTGTGTGTGTGTGTGTGTGTGTGTGTGTGTGTGTGTGTGTGTGTGTGTGTGTGTGTGTGTCTGTCTGTATGTGTCTGTCTGTCTGTGTGTCTGTGACTGTGTGTGTGTGTCTGTAATGCCCCAGGCAAGTATATCTGGTGGTTAGGGTTACTCAGGCTCAAACCCTGTGCCTTAGGTATAAGAAGCAAGAGCCTGAGTTCTCTACCCATACCGCCACATATGATTGAAGGAGTTATAGCTCTCAATTGTATACATTTTCACATAATGTCTAGCATGTTTGGCTCATACGTTTTGGTCTGTTCCTCTTAAAATTTGGATGGTGCAGTTGTAGAATTGTTGCCTCAAGCAAGAGGTTCTCTGGTTTGATTCTCATCTGAAGTGCTTTCTGTGGGAAGTCTGCATGTCCTCCTGCATTTATGTGGGTTTCTTCTGGGTGCTCTGGTTTCCTCCCACATTACAAAATACATGCATCTGGAGTGTTGCACCCTGGATCTCTGCTGAAAATTGGCTTCTTCCAAGTCGGACTTTCCCAGTAAAAAAATGTTAAATAAAATTTGTGGTTTTCTGGAAAATCAGTGAGAAATGAATTCACTAAATAATGGCAGTCATTTAAGCTTCAGTCTTCCTATCATTCAGGAAACGCATAACACAATAGTTTATTCTAGCAACTTTCTAAGATTACACAAGCAATGTTTAACATGTGTCCTCGGATTTGAGCCTTTGTCTCCTCCCCACCCATAAATGTTGGCTTTTTCCTGATTTCTTGTTCTGGACAGTTCTTCAGGGAAAGAGGAGTTTATGGTTGCTTATGTAAAGTCTACTTGAATTTTTATTAGCACAGCAGGTAGTATACCTGTGTTTGCTGCAAAAGGCTGTGGGTTCTACTCCCACAGTATGTAGATGGATTGCTGATACGGTACTGTGTTGTAGAGGGAGTAGATACTCTAGTCCTGAGAATGTCCTCCTTTGGCAAAGATGCCTAGTAACTATGAACCTTTTATCAGTTTGCCATCCATTCCCTACTGAAATATTACTAGCTTATCATTTTTTTTAATATAACATAAACAATTTATTCTTCAAGGGCAACAAGCACTTTACTTATAAATGAAAGAGTTAAATATAAAGTTGTTTGCTAGCAGCAATCTCTGCATTAGTTACAAATCTCTTTAATGTGGAATTATTTAGATGACTTTTACTTCTGCAAAGAATTTCCATATTTACTGATACTGGTGGATTGTAGACATTTGAGTAGACTTTCCCCAGGGTTCACAAAGCTTCGTGCAAGAATAAGACTATTCTTGCATGGAGTGGTTCGTGTCCATTTAGAATAGCAGCATGCCTTGCATATGGATGTAGGCAGGCTGCTATTTAATCTAAACAGAAACGAACCAAGAGCGAGTGTAGGGATCATGTGTCAGCACTGCCTGCACATGCAACACGCCCCCTTCACTCAAAGTGCTGTACGGCACTTTGTAACACAAGTGAGTGTCAAGCTATATAATATTAGAGCCTGGCTCTAATATTATATAGTAAACGAGTGTCCACATACACTAAAATGTAAGAAGCTAACATTTCAGTGTCCTCGGACACTGAAAAAAAACAAAACACAAACACCTAGAAAACAGTAGCCTTCAAGTGCACACCCCCAAGTGTATGCACTTTTGCCCTACATGCATGGAAGCTGTAGATGAAGAGGAAAGCAATAAAAATTGAAAAAACTTTTTTTTTTCATCAAATCTGAAATTTAAGAGGTGCGCAGCTTGTTTGTGAGGCATGCCGCTATGCTTAGCCTGGCTGAAATCCTGAACATGGTAGACAAGTGCTACTGTGACAGAAAGCATCACCCTGCTGTAGTGTAGTGGTGCTGCCATGGTATAGTATATCAAACATGCTCGGTTCCAATCTCCCCTCTACCAAATGATTTAATAAACTTTTAAGGAATTTGAATGATAGATCTATATCATACGGCTCACATATAGCACAGTAGGGGTGGGATATGTAAAATAGAAATGTAAAAAAAAATTTATAAATTTAATGAAAAAAAGTAGATTTAAGTAATGCTTTGCTAGTGTAAGCATTGTTATCTGCTTTCAGCTCTGCTTACCTGGTGTAAGCATTGCTATGCGGATTTGTGCAGAGCTAAGCATAGTTCAGCATATTAAAACTGGCCAGTCAAGAAAAAAGTGCAGAAAAACTGACCTATTTAAACCGCAAAGGTAGGAATACAGCCATAACCATATGGGATTGCACACAACAGGACTAAAATGTCTGGCATTGGTGAAGGTGTTCACTTCCGAGTGCAATGTTGGGGCATCCAGGAGTCCAGGGTCATGGTTGGGCTCCTAGTTAAAAACCATGATGGCAAACTGCTGCAGGGGCAGTAACAGGGCTCACAGTACAAAGTGGAGGCCTGGGACCAGCTTGCATGCAACCTCACCAGTGCCACTGGCATACCCCGGACTGGTGAACAGGTACATCACCACTAGAATGACCTGAAGTGAAGGAGGGGTGCACACTTGGACCAGTGGATCCAAGTAGCTTGCGCACAGGATGGCCCACCTATCCTTAAGTATGCAGTCTTATGTATCTCTAAGTATGGAAAAAGTTCAACTTGTGACTGTGCAGATGTGATTAAT